>NC_141024.2:78940000-79240000 GCF_052040795.2 Danio rerio | reverse complement strand
CTTGCCATGACGACAAAGCACAGCATGCGTTGAAGGAACTCCATGTTCACCGAGCCGTGTCCTCTTTCCAATCAGCATGCTACTGAGCACTGCTGACGCGGACTGGGCCAGTGGCGCAATGGATAACGCGTCTGACTACGGATCAGAAGATTCTAGGATTCGACTCCTGGCTGGCTCGTTCAGGAATTTTTTGCGTTGCTCTCAGTGCAGTGCGGTCGCGGTTTGCCCCTGCCGGAGTTGTTCGGTTCTACTCTGGAGTGAATCGAGTTTCTGGGGCCGCCAGCACAGAGCCTGTGGGGTGCTCTCCTGGGTTCAAAGGCTGCCCCAACTGCTCTCATGTCTTGGTCCCGTACATCCCTCAGGACTTCCAGAAGAAACCAGTACAGCCACTCTCCTGGGAAGACGGCAGTAACAGCTTGTAGACCAAAATGTTTGCTGTGAGGCTAAGGCATTCTACTGCAGCACAGATACGCATTCGAAAAGCAGACGATATTCAAAAACAAAGTGCCAACCTAAAACAAGATTGCAGTCAAAATGACAAGTGTGAGCAATGTTTTAGTCTCTGTTATATGTCAGCAAATATGCCACACAGTGCAGACTGGGCCAGTGGCGCATACTGGCACCTGTAAGTCGTGGTTATTCTAGGCTACACCGGCCAATCACGTTCCGAGTTGGAACCAAGATTTTTTTTTAATTCATGGTTACGCTGGCCAACCACGTCCCGAGCTGGAACCAAGATTCACCCTATTCTTGGTTAAGGCAACCAATCATGTTCCGAGTTACAATGAACGCTATGGCCAATCAGAGCCCTTATACCATTCAAGATTTGTACTGTAATAACAGAATTCGTTGCAGATTAATTCGGACAACAATTGCAAACTAAGTATTTTTATAACAAGTTGGTTTAAATGAATATCCATTACAGTAACATTAATTACTACAACACGATTATTATATGATTGTTATAGATGTTGTATAACGTTATTTGGTAAGATTAACTTAGCCGACCAAGCACTCTTTAAAGTTTTACTACAAACATTTTAATGCAGTTATTATACATTACAACACTTTATATTATTATTTACTATCATAGTTACAATAATGCCCGTGCATTATTCTAACACATCAATGAATCACTCACTTATAATAAATATAAGGCTCATTTCATCAGTCACTGATTATAAACAAATATTATAATAACGCTCACATATGACTACATCACTAATCATAAACTAATCTAATAAATCAATCACAAAGCAAAAAAAACAATATGGATCACGCATGAATGCATCACTAATAATAAACCAATAATAGAATAATGCTCACACATTAATTCATCACTAATAATAAAGCGATAATATAAGGGTCACACATTAATGCATCTTCAATAATAAACCAATAATATAATAATGCACACGCATTAATTCATCCCTAATTATAATCCAGTAACAAAGTTAACATTAATAATCTTCTTTAATTTTCTATTTCACAGACATAGATTAAATTACTAATAGACTAAAATAAGTAACTTCAACTTTTAAAGTAATATTTTGATATATTGAATATGTATGAATACAGTTGTGCCTTGTCTACTAAAGAAAGAAAATTGATTGATTTATGTTTAATACAAGCAAGGCGTTGTATTGCTTTATGCTGGAAAAAAGTTAATCGCCCCTCCATTGGATTTTGGTTGAGAAACCTTATAACATGCTTGGCTCTTGAAAAGCTCACATATATAATAAGGAAAAAATCCACTGAATTTTGTGACATCTGGGAATTGTTTTTGAACTTTGTAAAAAACAGAGATATTGAAGAAGCTTCGGAAGTCTGAAGTTGTGGGATGTTAGTTGGTGCTTGATTTTATTTTTATTTATTTATTTATTATATTTTTATGTGTATATGTACATGTGTAATTTATTATTTTATTGTTTTTATTTTATTTTATTTATTTATTTATTTTCCCTAAGCCTGTCTAGGGTCATTTTTGGGTAATGTAAAATCTTGAAAAAACTCAATAAAGACATGTTATACAAAAGTAATAGTTTGAATGCACTGCTTTTACATGTAGTCAAACAGTAGTTTTCAAAATGTAGAAAATATTTTTTTTTTGTAAATGAAAATGTTGTCTTCAAAAAAAATTACGTTACATGTACATTATTACATTACAAAAGAGATAAAATAAAATTTGAATTATTCACTGTCTCAACTGGGACAAACATTGTTATTAATGATGTAATTATTTTATTGATGGCAGCCTGAATCTGACAGATAGAGGCAACAAAAGTAAAGGAAGCTAACAAAGGAAAGTCATACAGAAAACTGTTCCCAGAGGCAGTACTGGACAAGACCAAAGAAACTTAAATGAGCACCATGGAGATGTGATTAACAGAAAACATCTGCTGGGATTCTTTGAAATCCAGTTTGGTGTATTTTGTGGCCAAACATAAAGGTGGGTGGCTGAAAATGCGAGCTGGAACCGAGGAATCATCAGGATGAAAAGAGAGGTATAGCTGGGTATCATCAGCATAGCAGTGGTAGGAAAATCCATGTTTCTGGATGACTGGTCCTAAAGATGTTGTGTAGATGGAGAAGAGAAGTGGCCCAAGAACAGAGCCTTGAGATACCCCACTGTTTAGATGCTGTAGGTTGGACACCTCTCCCCTCCAAGACACCCTGAATGACCTGTCAGAGAGGTAAGATCTGAACCATAGTATAAAAGTGCCCGCAATGCCCAGTGACTCGAGCGTAGATACCAGGATCTGGTGGTTGACAGTGTCAAAAGCAGCTGACAAATCCAGCAAGATGAGGACTGATGATTTAGAGTCTGCTTTAGCCAGTCTGAGATCCTCCACGACCGAGAGCAGGGCAGTCTCAATTGAATGGCCTTTCTTAAAGCCAGATTGCCAGCTTAACTAGACTAAAAGCTTACCTCTTGGAAATGTAGCAAGCTAAGCTAAAAACTCCTTGACAAAAGCAGTGTAGCTAACAATATTCATATTTAAATTGAAGCAACTTAAATCCAAATCAAGCATATCTTAGTGATTAATAAAACTGTCAATGAAAAATGATTCAGTTCAGTTATTTACTGTAAATATTATGTTATACCAAACAGAAACAAATTATGTTATATAACAGCAAAAACTAAAAATCCAATAAAACCAGGTGTTACACAAATAAAATACTATAGTTATTTATAGTAAAGGGAAATACTCTGTAATAAGCATTATATTGTATATATTTTTACAACTTTTCATTAATGAATTACACCCTAATCTAATCTCTCTGTCATCTTTTAATCAAGCAAGTTTCTCGTGTCAGCCCAATGATTGTTTGGCTACATCACCAACCAGAGCAAGAGGTGGCAGTAACGCATCAAAAACTTTGTTATCGACCACCGTAAAACAGGAAGAAGAAAATGTCATTCTTCTAATGTAGAAACTTCTTTGTTATTGATCGGTAAAGCTGTTTCAGTAACCGAAGAGGCCTCCGGTGCACAGAACTGCACAATAGGTGGTTGGCGCTGACAAGCAGTAATACACACGGTGTGTTTGGCAACCCCCCATATGGGAGTCCAGGGCTGTAACATCCACTGTCTCTAACGTTAGCTTAAAATATTTCCGGCATCAACAGCAGTAGGCGTTGCGGTCATTTCCTGGCACAGGCTTAACCCAAACTCAATTCGGATTCCTTGGCCACAGCGACACTTTCCCATTTTAGCCGACAAACTGGGCTAGTGACTATCTTGTTCTGTACCTCACCTCAAGTAACCATATGACGGGTGCGCACAGTTTCGCGATTTCTGCTATAACGTGGAGGTAGAGGTGCACTCAACGTTACGCTGCATTAATTTTAAAATAGCCTACATTAGTAACAGTTCATTTTGTTACGGTATGAACTTAATCCTAGGAAAGGCAAAAAAATGCATAAAATTAAGACCTTTGTAACAAAATTCAAGACGTTGTATACCAAATTCAAGGCTATAAGGCCTTAATTTGAGATTATCAAATTTAAGACTTTTTCAATGCTTTTAAGACCCCACGGGTACTCTGGACATGGACCTTCAGCATGCAGTGGGACAGTTTGCTGCTGAGTGTGACATGGCAGAGAAAGAAACAGCACCTCTAAGTCAGAAACCATAATGCTTGAATGGAAAACAGTGGCCACCTCCAGTTTGGCAGAGAGTCCTTACCCCAAATAGAGTGTCTGATTTTTTTTGCCATGAGGAATGTAATATGAGATTAAAAGATGGATCAGTGCAGCGGCAGCAGTAATAATAATAATAATTCCTTACATTTATAAAACGCTTTTCTGGGCACTCAAAGCGCTTTACACAATGGGGGGGTTCTCCTCCACCACTTCACCAGTGTGTAGCATCCACCTGGATGACACAACGGCAGCCATTTTGCGCCAGCCCACACATGATGAAGCCAATTGAATATGGCCATGACCCCTACTCTTTTTTTACATTTTTAACAACCACACGTTAACATCTTAAGACGGTGCTCACTGAGCAGTATAGCGTCCCCGTCACTCAAACACACAGACCAAAGGTTGGGCGCCCCCTGCTGGCCTCACTAACACTACTTCCGGCAGCAACCTAGCTTTCCCATGTGGTCTCCCATTCAGGTACTGACCGGGCACAGCCCTGTTTAGCTTCAGTGGGCGGCCATGTGAGAGTTGCAGAGAGCTAGCTGCCGGCTGGTAATGGAGTTAATGTGATTGTCTGTTGTGGTGAAGGAGCTGAGACGAAAGGTAATCTAAGTACCTACTGTCACCCATGGTCATGACTGAAAGGACAAGATCTCGGATACAACCGGACACATTTTACAAAGTGTTTTGACCCGCTTGTTTGAGTCGCAGCACAAAAGAAAGATGAGCCAACAAAATAACCTGAATTCAAATTATTTATTATAAAATGTAACTCATAGAACAATCAATCAATGCAACCAACAAATGTTTAGGGATACTAATGAAGATAAAGAACTTAGGATATAAATCACAACAACACTTTAACTACATGATATAAGTAACGCAAAACAAAACCATAAGGTTAAAGAATCAATGAGATGGCAGGTCTTGACATGAGGACTCCTGAGTAGCCACAGGTCCTGGGGTAGCTAGCACAACAACTTTTATATACCCATTGATGAGCAATGCAGGCATCCAATCACGATTTACCACATACTCCAACCTGGATTTCTCATTCAGGGAATCAGACAGATAACATCATCCAACACAACACTAGCTACATGAACACACTGGAGAGTGGATAACAGATGAGATTTCAAGCCGCAGAGGTGCTGTTATCCAGATGTTTATGAAACTGTTCTTCTCTCAGCCGCCATCATTGTGTTTACATAAATGCAAGGAGCGCGACACATTTACAACCCCATCTACTGCAGTGTAGGATTGTTGGAAAACAGTATACCTATTATACTGTTATTTATAGCCTGTTCAAACATTATTCAGACATGAAACATCCTGTGCACATGAGATAATGTTTTGCTGCATTCATGTCATGTGTGCAACTTTTTGTCCATGTGTTTCTTAAGCTGCGCCGAATGAGTGAAACTCTGTAGACACTGACCAGATCTGTACGGTCTCACTGAGTAGATGTGAATGGTTTCCCTCCAGTGTGGGTCTTCATGTGTTTAATAAAAGTCTGAGGAGCTGCTGAAACTCATCCCACATCAAAGCTGCGGTCACATTAGAATTTGAGCATGCGAAATTCTGTTGAACAGCGCTGTGAAAAGGAGCTGGATTAAACAAGATGATCAGACATTTAAAAAGCAAACGATTGGTCTATATTTTACTAACTGTCCAGAGAGGTCATGTTTTGATCTTCGATAGGTCTCACACAGTCAAGTTATGCAATTTTGCAGGTCAGAATTCATCGAGCTTGAACTCTGCAAGGCAATGAACTGCAAGACTTGAGGCACGAACTTGCATTTCCGGTCTGACGCATTCACGTGCGTATGAATGGAAGTCTATGGCAAGAAAAGTCCAGTGTGACCGCAGCTTAAGTGCAAGTGAATGGTTTCTCTCCAGTGTGGATCCTCATGTGATAATTAGGGATTTTGATTGGCTGAAATTCTTCCCACACTGAGGGCATGTGAATGGTTTCTCTTCATGTGTTGATTAAGGTGTGATGAGCGGGTAAAACTCTTTCCACACAGAGTGCATGTGAATGGTCTCTCTCCAGTGTGGATCCTCATGTGGTAATTAAGGGATGTTGATAGGCTGAAACTCTTCCCACACTGAGTGCAAGAGAATGGTTTCTCTCCAGTGTGGATCCTCATGTGTCTAATAAGGGAGGATGAGCAGTTAAAACTCTTCCCACACTGAGTGCATTGGAATGGTTTCTCTCCAGTGTGGATCCTCATGTGGTGATTAAGGGATGATGATTGGCTGAAACTCTTCCCACACTGAGTGCATGTTAATGGTTTCTCTCCAGTGTGGATCATCATGTGTTGATTAAGGTGTGATGAGCAGGTAAAACTCTTCGCACACTGAGTGCATGTGAATGATTTCTCTTCATTGTGGATCCTCATGTGTTGATTAAGGTATGATGAGCGGGTAAAACTCTTTCCACACTGAGTGCATGTGAATGGTCTCTCTTCAGTGTGGATCCTCATGTGGTAATTAAGGGATGTTGATAGGCTGAAACTCTTCCTACACTGAGTGCATGTGAATGGTTTCTCTCCAGTGTGGATCCTCATGTGTTGATTAAGGGAGAATGAGCGGTAAAAACTCTTCCTACACTGAGTGCATTGGAATGGTTTCTCTCCAGTGTGGATTCTCATGTGTTGATTAAGGGATGATGATTGGCTGAAACTCTTCCCACACTGGGTGCAAGTGAATGGTTTCTCTCCAGTGTGGATCATCATGTGTTGATTAAGGTGTGATAAGCAGGTAAAACTCTTCCCACACTGAGTGCATGCAAATGGTTTCTCTCCAGTGTGGATCCTCATGTGTCGATTAAGGGAGAATGAGCAGTAAAAACTCTTCCTACACTGAGTGCATGTGAATGGTTTCTCTCCAGTGTGGATCATCATGTGTTGATTAAGGTGTGATGATTGGCTAAAACTCTTCCCACACTGAGTGCATGTGAATGGTTTCTCTCCAGTGTGGATGATCATGTGAATCTTAAGTTTGCTTTTGTTTGCTAAACTCTTTCCACACTGAGTACAGGTGAAACGATTCTTTTTTCTCCTTTTCAAAAAATGATTTTTTTCCTCAATTTTGACATGATGTTCCTCCTCTTTACTCCCCTCATTATCTTCAATGCGATCTGAAAGAAATAAATAAAACATTAGTTTTCATTAAGTCTTAAAAACTCTCATCAAAAGCTCAAAAGTGAAAAGACACAGGAAACATTGGCTACACACACTGTAATTTTAATGCACATTAAATGTAAAATAATCAGATCATATGTTGTTTGGTCCATTAATGTGTACACATTTAAGCAGATACAATTCAATTCATCTTTATTTATCTAGAGCATTTACAACATAAATTGTGTCAAAGCCACTTAACATTAAAGTTATAGTAAATTGAAACAGTTTCAGTCCAGTTTTCAGTTTCTTACATAATGGATCATAAAAGTTATTTTGATAATATTGATAAGACAGATTTAAAAGCTGTAAACGACCTATTTTTATTTGTATTGTAACAGTGGTGGTTTTGGATAAATAAGTTTTGTTTAAGTCTTTCAAAGAAAGAAAAAAAAACACAAAACAAATGAACTTTCAAAAACTGCTCCCAGCGGGATTAGAAGTTGGGCCGTCAGCATAGTAGTTGACTGCTTTATCGCTAGTCCATGTAAGAAGTGAAATCCATGGCTTTTCCAGACCCTTTCATCCTACTCCCAGTGGACCTCGAACAAAAAAGTATAGGTTATTTATAACCTATGGGCGCCAAACAAGTTTATCTTGTCAAGGATAGCCACAGCAAGCATTAATTTCCACCATTTCATAATCAAAAATAAAAATAAAATAAATTAAAAATTCTCTTTAAATAAGAACTCACACACACATGTACATTGGCTCAACAGTTATATATTTAACAATAAAAAATAAAAAATACAACATCACTGCGGAATCACCCCATTTGTAAAGGTTTCTAAACAAAATCAACCATCCTTGTACAACAAACAATAAAAGAAACAAACTAAAATCAAAACGGTTCAAAAATAAATTATAGCTAGTGTAAAGGGGGAATGATGGAATGAGTAATGAACAAAAAGCCTGTTTTATGGGGTTGCAACGTGTGTAAAGATTTTCAGTGTGGGTGTATGAATGAATACAATGAACTGACCCGGGCTATTAGCATCGATTGGTACCACCCCTTGATAAGTTTCATTTTGGGAGGCTCCTTCCTACCAGACTGACTTTTTCGTTGGCTTCAGGAAAGGATTCGTCTTCCCACTTACTCCACCGAGGATCCAAGAGACTGCTTGCACAAAATGACCACTGTAAAGTTTGCCGGGCACACTGCGTCCATTCTGCCACAGTCTTTTTTTTTCTTCACACGCCAAGAACCAACAGCTCTTCAACCTCGCACATTTCCTTTCTCCATTCTCTGGCACAACAAACACACAAACCCAAAAGAAACAAAATTCTTCTTCTCACTTTTCCATTTCCTCCCTCTTTAATCTTCTTTTCCCTACCTGAACTTCCGTTTTCTTCGACTTGACCCTGGAAGTTTTTGGAAGGGCAGGTTTGACTAGCTTCCCCTATTGGAGCTTAGAAGAAAAAATTTGGGGGAGGCATAGTCTTGCCACACTCTCCCCCTTGAAAAAAAAACAAAAAAAACAACCCCTGGTTGTTTAAAAAAGGGATGTCAGAAACCAAGAAACTCCTCTTAATCTAGTGGTTAGAGCAAAATGGCCTTAAGTTTTTCTTTCTCCTGATTCTCCAGTTCTTCAGCTGTTGGAAAGCAAGGCTTAAGATTACAAACATTTACGGTTCAAACATCCTCTCCAGTGTTTTCCAGTGCAACACGATAGCTCAGAGGTCCTAACTGTTGAATTATCCTGTAGGGTCCTTTCCATTTTTTTGTAAGCTTCGCAGTAAAATTATGCAATAAACTTGACTGAGGAAAGTTACCCTGACACTGTCTTTTTCTTTATAGGATGCCTCTCATCCTGTTTTATTGTAACTGCGGAGTTGTCTTGCCATAGCTTTTTTTCTGAACTCACTTGCTTTCATTTTCAAATTTGACAGTTGTTCTGCAACGTCGTAGGCCGGAGAATCGGTGTAAATTGTGTCCATGCAGTAACTTATCTACAGGACCTTGGAGTTTCCTCTCGAGTAGAAGCTCTGCTAGAGTCATGCCGATGGTTTCTTGGACTGCAGAATTTATGGCAAAGCGAAGTTCTGGTAAGTATTGGTCCCATTTTTATGGTTATCTTCTACATACGCAGAAATCATTTGTTTTAGGGTTCTGTTCAGTCGTTTTGTGAGATTGGTCTGGGGGTGGTAGGCTATTTGATTTTTGTCATTTTCTGTTTGATTTTCCATTTTTAAACTTCAGAGAAAACTGCTGATGTGAACTGTGTGCCTCGGTCAGATAGAATGGAATCTGGTACTCCCCAACAAGTAAGTATTTCTTCTCTGAAGAATTTGGCTTCTGTCTGGGCAGTGGCCTCTCGCATGGGAAATAATTCCAGTGTTTCCTCTAGGATTGCACAGTAGAATGTCTGTCTGCTAGGTTCTGAAATATCTTGATTATATCTGGGTCTTTGTGTTGCTCTTCCCAGATTTCTGCAATGGAGATGGGTCAAAGTACGGTCACTTGAAAGGTGCAGAAGGGCATCCAGCTGGTTTGATGACAGACTCACTGTGCTTTTGATGAAGGGTTTACGAACCCAGTCGTACTGGTTCCAATTATGCTGCTCAGAAAAATACCTATTGAAATGTGCAGACAGAGATTGCAGATGGAGAGTGATTTCCGTTTTAGTAGTATCCCAGTTAAACACATTTTCTGTGATAAATTCATCCAAGGTCAGGAACATGTTTAGATTTAGTAGGTTTGAACACGGCCTTGAAGGGACAAATTAAGCGAATTAAGCCTATCAAATATGTCAGACAGGTATGTAAGATCTGTGAGCTACTTAGCGTCAGTAAAATAACTTGTAAAGGAAGATCCACAATCAATCCTCAGTTCGTAATGCAATGAAAAAATACGATGCAGGACTTTGCCTGTGGAGAGCCATCTAACCTCCTTGTGCAAAAGCAACGACTCATATTCGGACCCCATTTCTATGCACAACAAGGCAAACAGTCTTGATTTAGTGGGCAGTGGTGTAGCGGACGGGCTCGCAGTGATTAGGGGGCCCCGCGTCGTCGCGATTTTCAATAAACTGTTGGGAACAACTGTGGTCGGAACCAAAGTTCACACGTCTGTGTTCTCTGAACACCTCTCAAGCGGTGGACTACTTCATTCTGATTGCTTGCCGCCAATGTTGCCAACTTAGCGACTTTGTCACTAGATTTAGCGACTTTTCAGACCCCCCTAGCGACAAATCTAGCGACTTTTTTGTGTGTTATTGGAGATTTTTTTAGACTGTCATTTTTCCATACCGTACCGTCCCTACTCTTCTCAACGAGCTGCGTGTGATGCCGCCGGCCCCTCCCCCGCCTCACAGCACTGACAGGCGGCCCAGTCAGTCCTCGTACAGCAGCCTCTCCCACCTGCAGCCCGAGAGCAGATCACCCCTCTGCGTACCGACGACAAATGATTTAGCACAGGCAGTGTGAAGGTATTTCCCTTGTACAGTCAAACCGATCTACTTCTACTTTATTTTAACAATTTATTTGGACCGTTTATTCTTTTCTTGTTCACAATCACAGATATTTTAGTGACAATTTCTGAACTTGTCTGAGTTTAATACATATGAGAGATTGCTGCACATTCACTAACGTTACACATCTATAATGTTATACTGTATTCAAACAGCAATAAATTTAGTTAAATAAACATGCTTATATAAAGTGTAGTGCAATAGTGCTGTTAAACAGAAACGGTAGAACGTGATGACGTCAATGATATGCAAATTGACATATGACGTATCCCCCCCCCATCATCAGGGGGCCCCGTCAGCGATCCCTGCAGGGGGGCCTCCGCATTTTGCGCTACGCCACTGTTAGTGGGACAAGTCTTTATGAAATTCACAATCTGTATTGCTGTTTGAAGCACTGCGTTCAAGTCTGCAGGAAGTGTTTTTGCTGCGAGGACCTCTCTGCGAATCGTACAGTGGGTGAAACAAACATGCGGAGCTACTTTATGAACCAAAGCAGCGAGTCCCTTATTTTTTCCTAACATGGATCCCGCTCCATCAGTGCACACACCGACACAATTGTCCCAACAAAGACCAAGTTCATTCAGTTGACCGCTGAGTTTTTCTAAAATATCTTTTCCTGTAAACGTCTTTTCATTGATGAGCAAAATAGTAGATCCACAAGCAATTTTCTCTCATGACTGTAGCGGACGAATACAAGTAGTTGAGATGAGTTTGATATGTCTGTCGACTCAACTAATTGTAATAAAAAAGAAATCCCATTCTTTATTTTTTTTAATCAGCTGACATTTGACGTCGCATGCCATATCAGTTATACGCCGGCTTATGGTGTTGTCTGGTAGTGGAATTTGTTCAATGTAACTTGCATACTTCTCTCTAAACAGTTTTACAGATGGCCTTTGCAGCTGGAGATATGAGGCTCTCTGGAAATTTATGTGGCTATTTGGCCTTGGCAACTAAATGTGCCACCTCATTTGAAGCAGTAAGCGATTTTACTTGCAGCGTGGTTTGACTGGTCATCGTTTGTTTTTGTCCTCTTAATGCTGATTCTTTACATCGAAAAAAGTCGACTGGCTTATCTTTTAACATCGGATGCTTCTTCTGTAAGTGACGCACCAGTTTCACAGGTTTTAAACTGTCATTTGCAAGGACCTCTGAACACACAACACATTGTGGACATGGTTCGTTATAAATCGTATTGTATGTACTGTTCATCATACTTCCGTTGCTTTGATGCACACAGGCCTTTGGTTTTTGTAATAAGCGTTAAACCTCTCTGTGTGGAGATCCCCGTTGACGCGGAGGGTTGGTCATCCGTTTGCTTTAATGCTTCAGAAGGGCACTCGTCATCTTTTTTGTCAGACGGTTAACCGGTGTTAACTTCACCGTCATTAATTTTAAAAAGCCACAGGTCCATTTTTTGTATATGTTTTACGTGATCGCATTAACTACAAAAGGTGCCTCGTGCCTGATAGTTAGCTGCGGGACTAATCAGATTGACTCTTGTGAACATAAAAAAAACGTCATAATTTACTCGAGTGCACACCTCAGTTTCTCGATCCCCCCTTAACAGGCGCTGGCGCCCCACAGTTTAAAAACCCCTGGCCTATAGTAGGGCTAAACATTCCTTCCCTGTAGCTAAGTAATTAACCTCCAGTTTGGTCAGTGTTCGACTTCCATAGACAATAAATTCCTCCTGTCCTTGCGCCTTGTGTTGTGTCAACACTGCACCTAATCCTGAATCACTGGCATCGGTGTAAACCTCAAAGGGGAGTTGGAGATCAGGATGTCCAAGGATGGGAGGTGAGGTGAGACAAGTCTTTAATTTCTTCAATGCTTGTTAAAATTGAGGTGTCCATTGAAAAATTCGCCCTTTTTTCTTTAATGAGTTCATAGGCTCTGCAATTTGAGAAAAGTTTGGCACGAACATATGGTACCACCCTGCCAATCCAAGGAATCTTTTAACGTCTTTGATGTTTTTTTGGAACCGGGTAGGATTTTATCGCTTCTACTTTAAGGGAATCAGCAGGAATGGCCTGGGTGTTCACCACATGTCAAAGAAATGATCATTTATGTTGGCAGAATTTACTTTTCTTCAGGTTAATGATCAGACCAGCTTTGTGTAACCAGGTGATGACACTTTGAAGATCTTTGAAGTGTTGGGTGACTGAGGGTGAGTATATGATGTCGTCATCAATATACACAAAACACATTTTTCCCAGCAACTCTGCTAGGACAGACTCCATTAATTGCTGGAATGTTGCTGGGGCATTTTAAAGTCCAAAGAGCATAACTTTAAAGTGGTATAGGCCCGAGGTAGCAATGAAGGCAGTCTTGGATTCCCTTTCAGGCTCCATAGTTACCTGCCAGTACCCACTGTTGAGACCAATGGTGGAGAAGATGACAGCACCAGAGAGGGATTCCAGTATCTCTGTGATGTTAGGTAGGGGTAGGCATCTCTTTCTGTGATAGCGTTCACTTTACGATAGTCCACACAGAACCTCATACTGCTATCTTTTTTGGGGACAAGGACAATGCGTGAGGCCCACGCTAAGTGTGTGGGTTCTATAAGGCCATTCATTAGCATTTCTTTGACTTGCTCTTTCACAATCTCTTGCTTCTCTGGTGTTAAACGGTATGGACATTGTCTGATCAGCACAGGGTAGTCAGTATACAAGCAGTGCTGTAGAACAGTTGTTCTTCCAAGCTGAGAGGTACATACTTGTGGATTCTGCAGAAGTAGATGATGTAACTGGCACTTTACTTCCAGATGCAGGTGAGACTGATCAACTAATGCTTTTATTAGTGTCTTGTCATCCCTATTATCTGATAACTGGAATAGACTTTGTGATGGGGGAATTGAGGTGAACAACGAAAGAGCTTGGCTTGAGTTTTTCTCTGCACTTTTTTTCTTCTGGTGGAGGTATGTTTTTTTCTGGAATGCTGGCCTGCCCAGGCTGAAAAGGATACACTTGGTTTCGGGTTGATGTGCAGGTTTTATTTCCACCAGCCACATTGATCTGTAGCCCACTGGTATATATATAATCCAATCCTAGGATCACTGAATAAGTGAGGGCTGTGGAAGGGAGGATAGCAAATGGAATAGGAAAAAGCATATTGTAAAGAATGACATTTGTTTTTGCCCATCCTAAAGGTATGGCGGTCTCACCATTAGCAAAGTAGAGGAGACCATGGGGCTATTGATAAAGAACATCAAGGGAAGCAAGTGCTGACCTCAAATGTTGGTGAAGTAGGGTATAGCTGGCTCCAGTGTCGATTATGGCTTTTCCAGACCAAGCCCCAATGTTGCTTGGTACAATTAGCTTTTGTGGTATGAACTCATGGGTAGGAGGATGACTTGGTTTTGCTGTAATAGTGGAGTTGAAGTTGTAACTGAGATGCTGTTGTGGGAAGGTGCAGGCCTTTGATGCTGTGTGGGTATATTTTATCTCCTTCAGCAGTGGTTCTCAATATACCAATTTAAAATATACCAGGATTTCGAAGAGATGATTTGACTGACATGAAAAGTGACCAATCACAGTCAACCTTGTCTAGTTTTGAATGAAACATAAGGGCGGGACAAAGACCTTTCTGTGTTACAGTGACAGAAAACAACTTAAAAACAAATGCATTATTGAAATAATGCTCTTTGGGTGCATAGGTTTTTACTGTAGAGATGTTATTCACAAGAGTAATTAAGCCGCGGACATCCTGCCATTTTGAAGATCTACTTACGTTTGGCTCTCTTCTCACCGAAGGAGTTTACTCGCCTCTAACATATCACTCTTCTGAAGCCTAGTTTAATACAATCTGAGAGCATACTCACACTATGTACAGTTGCTTTGAACCAGGCAAAAGCACGCTTGTCCCCCCTCCCGTCTCCTCTGACATCCCGCACTCACATAACATTCAGGCCAGGGCACGCTTACATCATCGATGATGCACTGTTCAGTAGAGAAGTGCTCTCGCTCAGCACAGTGGAGACTTCTCTAGTTATGTTGTTTTAGTCGTTTGGGATGCAGTGACACACAATCAAATATTTCGCCGAACAGATCCGCCACTTCTGACGCTCATAAACAGTCATAAAGTCCACGTGCTGCAGGAATTAGGAGGTTTGCTGAAGGCACAGCTGTGGTGCAGTGAGGAGTTTGCGTCTTTAATAAACTTCAACAGTTTGTGTTCATTGAACGGTAAGAATGATTAATAAATGCATATGAAATAGTCCTTTAAAAGGCACGTCTTGCTTTCAGTTTCTGGCTTAGGCGCGTTTTGCACTCAAACACAAGCGTACCATGCCAAAGCCCAAGTGAACTGTGCCTGAGCCCAATTCATCGCACTCACACTTCTCAAACGATCCGGGAAACGGGCCTGGACACAGTTCGTATAACATAGTGTGAGTAGGCGTATAACAGAGTGTCGGCGCGGGGCTGCAGGTATTGCGCAATTAATCATTTCTGCAAATGTCGCGGGTGCTTTATTTTAACACGAGAGTGCAGTCATGTACGTTAATCGCCAAAACTGGATATCCGAGCTCTTGAATAGGCTTTTTCAAATGAACTGCAAGTCCTCTCATGATCTCATCATCGCATGTGTGTGCTCAGACTATATACAATCGCGATCTCTTAGAAGTAGAAATTATTTATCTTTGCTCCTTGACTAAACTTACTCAAAAACTTTCAAGTATTTAGAATTAGATCAATGCATGACCGGTGACAATGCTAACGCACTAACTTGTCTGTATTGTGAAGTGAAACTTAGCCTACCATAACTTTTAGCAAAGGTGAAACTTTTTATTTCTTTACGGCAAAAGAATTATGCTAGAAATGTTTCTGGATGAGGTATTTATGTGATTTATACATAATAGGGGTATTCTGATCTGTCTTAAAGCATCACAAAATTGTACAGGCATTACAGGTCAAAGCAATCTGTTACATTTATCAAAATAAACATTATTAAAGCACTGCCTTGAGAAATGTTCAAGAGTAAAATAAAATATTGTATAGACAACAAGCAAATAAGAAAAACAGTGTAAAATATGTAAATAAAACCTCAAGTTTAAATCTTTTCATCATATACTTTAAACATTTAAAAGCTTGAAAGTATTGTTTAAAAATGGACAAAAAGTGTCTCTATGGCCTTAAAGTATGTGGTAGTTTTGCCAGTGCTATTAAAAATGATTCATTGTCGTGTACGGAAAAAAATAGACCATACTTTGTTAATGCAAATACCTATATGTAGCCTTGTGATTTAAACAATTAAACAATTTAAATAATTGTATAATTAATAATTTCATAATGAAAAACATATTTTTTTTCAAAAGTAATTAACTAGTACTCAAAGTAGTTTTTTAAAGAGTAAATTGTAAAATATTATTATAATTTACTAAAACTTGTATTATTTTAGCAGTGTATTATAACTTGAGTACAAATGTTCTGTTCTCTTTTCATCTGTGAAATAACATTAACAAATAAACAAAAAAATGCACAAGCACATTTAGTAAAGGTGTATTATATTATTAATAAATGATTAATTAATTGTTATATTATTATTAAATGGTTTTCATTTGTATAAATCAATAGACAGTTCATATGCAGTATTTTTATGAATTGCTGAAAAAACATTGCAGGTGTTCAACACATTGCATGTCAGTCTTGGCTTATTATATTAACGCTGTTTTTAGGATCTAAAAATGTATTCTTTAAAAAGCAAAAAGATTCCAATGGCGACACCTGCTGGTACGTGAAGAATATGGTCAATACTGACAAACTTTACACTCAAATGTTTGCACATCATCAGCATGCTGTAATCCATTTCCTAAGCAGCAAAAGTCTTTTTTAGACTAGTTTGTTGGCCAGTTGTAGTCAGTGCAATGCTAAACGTTATTGTTTCACTTTAATTTGTTTTGTCTCACATCGTCCCACAACAACAACATATAGTTTAGAATACCGCACAATGTTTTATAATAATTAATTATTTTGGTGTCCATTTCATTCAGCATATTTAAAATTAAGGGCATCCACGTTTTTTTGACATACTGTAAATCAGGGTTTCTACAGGTGTCACCAGGTTAAATGTAAGACTTTTTAAGATCATTATGAATGAAATTTTAGACTAAGGAATTTTTCAATTGGCCCAGATGAAAAAGATTTTTATTTGTCCAAACAAAAAATATTTTAATATAAAATATTTAATAATACAATAATAAATCAATAATAATAATAAAATTAAAATATTTTAGATATTTCTTAGCAAAAGATCTTAAATATTGTGTAAAAACAAGAGAGCTCTACTTGGATCCACACACTTTTTTTCCAAAACAAATTAACAAATGTTTTAAAAGTTTTAAAAACTATATTAAACTAAATCTATGCACAACAATCTGTCCAGGTCGATATCCTCAGCAGTCCTTATCATTATGATAAACAGAGTTAAAATGTGTTGTTGGTGATTGAATGGGTTTTGGCCAGATTGGGTAACAAAACATGAACAAAGGAAAATTAAGACTTGTTTAAAAAAGATTTAAGACATACAGCACAATATTTCAGTAAATTTAAGTTTTTTTTAAGGCCTAAATTTTTGATTTTGGAATTTAAGACATTTTAATACCCAGCGGAAACCCTGTTTAAACACAATAGCCCTGGTAATTAGTTATTATAATAATGTAGGTCAAACTAAGATAATATCTGTGAGAACTAGTAACAACTACAAAAACAAGTTTAAACCCATAAAGAAGTTGATAAAAAAAGGGAATTGTGATCAATGTGACATATGCAAATGGAAAGTACTAAGCCAACATTATCACCGTAATGGCAGATCTCTTCTATGAGAATACTGTAGGTCAAATATTGTCAGCTCAATTAAACCTTTTTAATTTTTTGTTTTTATTTATTTTATATAGCGCCAGTGCTCAAGGACACTTAACAAACAAAGAGAACAAGAAAAGCAATAACCTTAAGAAGGTAGTGAAAATAGGAGACGAATAATACATAACAAGTATGACATAAATAAGAACAAGTGATGAAACTCATTCTGTCTTTCAATGAGTGCTTATGTGCATTTAGGAGAACTAGGCAGCACACTCAGGGCTGCAAGATGGATTTAATTTAGTATTCTTCTTATTAAAATATATCTGAATGAGGATCAAATGACTAAGTTGGTCTTTAAGAATGAAAACCAACCTGTTTGTTCCTGCAGATCTTCCTGTTTGACTGTGAATGTTTCTTCAATCTTCACATCTTCACTCTCCTCTTTAATAAACAACATCTTTATAACAGTGTGGAGATCAGTCACTTCAGCAGTTTGTCTCTGCGTTTGGACACTTTATCCTGTTTAAAAAAATAAAAACATTAAAAACGTCCTGATTAAAATAAATAAAACAATGAACAGAATCAAAATAACTTCTCTTCATTACTTGCTTTAACAGTTTCATATGAGAGTCATTAACAAAAATAAATCAGGTAAGTCTGAGCAAGACACAATGAGCTGATTAAAACTAGTACTCCATTTCTTATATATAGTGATTTGTCCTTAGAATGGAATGACATTATGCTTTTTAATAAATTAAACCTTAATTAAAACACTTATTACTCACATTTCAGTTGCTTTATTCAAACAATAGCCCTAATTACTGTGAGTAAATAGTACTTCGTTGTAAAAAGGGTCAAAATAATGCCAACAGCAGGTTCATAATATAGCATCGGATGAAAACCCTGAAACTTTATTCAATCGCTTTATATTTATGTAAAGGTTTTAAAAACAAACCTTTCTCCAGCTGAATCAAGCGCAAGAGCGGCGCAACCTAATGACGTCACACGCCACGCCAAAATAAAAGTCTTTTGTTTTTTGCCACTTACTGTTGCAGTCATGACTTGTTCAAACATTTCTCTCCCTAGTTTTCTACTTGCTCTCTCTCTCTCTCTCTCTCTCTCTCTTACACACACACGCACACACAATCACACAGATGTTCAGTATTTGAAGTTGATCAAAACATTTAATCTAAACATTTTAAAACAACTTAAAGAGGTCATTATCACTAAGTGCCTTTGAGACATCAAAATAAAACAAATAAATAAAGTTTAAGACTTTTTAATTTAACCACATAGTTGTTGTATTATTTAGACATTAGACTGTAAAAAATGAATGTTGGTCAAGCTCCTGCACTTTTTACAATTAATCTACTAACAGAAAAACAGCAAACAAACCTCAAATTGTGTCATCACTGTCAAGGACAAATTTAAAGTATATCTTCATTTCAGTGTGATTAATAAATGTGTATTTTCAGAAAGGTCATGTGTCCCTTTACAAACCCAACTTTATAGATTATTTTTAAAAAAAAAAACCATTCGTAATAATGAAATATTGGACAAAACATTAATTTTCAGATAAAATATGCAATCGTTGCACATAATTTTTAAAATAAAAATCCAAGATTTAAAATATTTAGTCAAACTTTCAAACATTATTAACTGGCCCTTATTGGTTAATTAAGACATCATACAAGATGTTTTGCTGAGGTTACAAATAATTTGTTCATTTTCATAAAATAAAATTTGTGTGACATTCAGCAACTGTGAGACGGCATTCTTACTACTTGTTTTAATGTTTTTTGTGGCAGTTTATCAATACTGCCTAGAATACAGGATACAGCAGTAATTCTATTAATATTAAACATTGTTCATGTATTTTTCCTTTTTAATTTAACAACTGCATGTGTAAACTTGCTGTTGTTAAAAAGTAAAAAAATTATCAAACTTTTTATTATATATTTCACAACATTTAATACATACAGTGCACGTCTAATATTATAAGCAAACAGTATAAAACAAAGTATAGATTTTATTACACACACACACACACACACACACACACATATATATATATATATATATATATATATATATATATATATATATATATATATATATATATATATATATATATATATATCAGAGCTTGACACAATTGAAGCTTCAGGCATAAAATCTACAGTGAGTAATTATGTAGCCTACTTTATTTTAATTCTTTAATAATCTATCATATACTAAAATTACATACAATTAAATGAATTTAGAGAGACAGGGAAAGCTGGTTTGAGTTAACAGAAGTCAGAGTTAGTCTCCGAATACTTACTTAAATTATGAGAAGAGAAAGAAGAAGAGGTCCTGTAGTTGTGACATTACTCGCTGTAAAATGTCATTTCAATAACAGCTGTACAAAATAATACAAAGTAATTTTTCATAAACATGATCTATTTTCCACACTATGGACATACTGTGTTTTGAATAACATAACTGCATTTAACATAATAGTAAATAGAGTAGAATTCTCCTTACCTCATCTAATTCTTCTTTCCACAGATCAGGAATATAGCAACACTGTGATCTGAGGTGACTTTAACAACCATAAACATTCTGAAAGACAAGTTACACGAGTAATTTGAAAGCAACAGTGAGTGGCTAAATAATAGAGTTTATGCAACTTACACATAATTAAAATCCAGAAATTATCAATACAAGATTACCTCAATGTAAAAATAGTAGATAGCAGATCTTTTTATTGATATTAATATTATTTAGGCATTATAACATCAATTTATATACTTTAACTTGGTGATAGATGGGAATAGATCACCCAAACTAACAATTCTATCCTTTAGCCTCATCCTTTACTTGTTCCAAACATATTTAGCTCTTTTTTCTGCTGAACAATAAAGAGGATATATTGAATAAAGCTGGAAAACTGTAACTCTATCTGCCTTTCTCATCTTTATCCCATTTCTCTTGCCATAATCTATTAACACCTTCTTTAATTATTGTCTTGATTTTTGATTTGCTAAGAGGAACTTGTATTTCTATTTGATTTGATTATCCTTGCAATCTGTCATTGACAACAATATTAGACAGTTTTATTCACTAGTAAAATCAGACATTTGTCATTATCAGATTATATTCAACAATATATAGGCTAGAGTAGTTATACTGACACTGTAAAGATTTATTTTCATGCACAACTCTGTTTCTATGAAAGAAAAAAAAAACATATCAAATGCTTGTTGTAATCATAACTCTAAAACGAGATATGATCCTTTAAATGAAGTGCACACTTTCGGTTTTATTTTGACTGCTAAGTGCTTCTTCATACTTCTGCTAAGTGCTTCTTCATACTTCAATCTTAGAAATGCTGAGTTAAGATCGTCAAGAGGGTCGAATCGAGATCGCAATCTTTTTACCATTAATTGTGCATCTCTAATCCCTAATCATAACTTCTGTACAGCAGTCCCACAAATTTCTGACACTCGATGACACTGGAATACCCTGTCAGAAAAGTCTAGTGGCTGTCAATGAGCTTTTTACAGTGTCTGCTATAATGTTAATGCTCTTTTTGTGTGTTTACATTGATGAGTATGGCCACTGTGTTAAACAGTACTGTTACGATCTTATTGCCACATTAGATCATTATGATAACATATACCTTCAGTGATTTCCTGAAGATAAATACCAAAAACACAACTGAAATAAATACAGCAGTCGCGATCGTATAATCTCATATGAAGCAAGAAATCGCGAGGACATATGATGACACGTGCAGGTACTGTAGTGCCGCCCAATTCTTAGGGGTAAAATTTGAAGCCCTTCCCCTTAACCTTCGGTTGTAAGGGCCAAGGGGAAGGGGTACAAAAATACAATTGGGATTGGGCCTTAATGTTCAATCCGCATAAATTTGTTAAAAGTGTTTAGTTAACTTAATTTGTGTTGTGACAACATAAAAGAATTGTGTGGAACCCTGCACAAATATGTGCACAAATATAGTTATCGGTTCATGATAAAACACATTAAGTTGAAGCACATTGTCAGATTTTGCTGTATTTGGCTTAACCGTTCTTGGGTGGCTCGCAAATGTATAGATAACTCTAATACATAAAATAAGTAAGCTGACCAAAGTTCTTGGTGGAGAAGACTTTATTGAAGACAATTAATTGTGCAGTTCATCAGCAGTGATGTTAACTTGTCCGTCTTCAAGTAACTTAAACCAAAGTACAGTCTGTGAGACACTAATTTAAAGCAAAGCATGAAACCCCCATGAAGATTACCAAACTGCTTTGGTTGGGTCACATCTCTTGAGTTCCTCAAGGTCATTTGGTTGCACATGAAACAAGCCAATACAATCTATCAACATACAGAATTATTTTGCCTTCTTGCAGCCCGATAGCAACTCTCACAACCTGGTACTGAGCTGTGACCCCTGATCTACACTACAAAACAGCTGGCAAATCTTCACCCCTCTTCAGTTGAGTTTAAATTTACAGGTGTTCAAAGGGTTTCATTATCAGTAACTTGATATGCATTCAAGAGTTCACACTTGTTTGGCATGCTATCCCGGGAGAGACCTAAGCTCATAAGATCCTCGAGCCCTGGGCTCCATCCCGTAAGCAGGACGAGAGGGGAGTGTGAGCTCAGGTAGATCTCGATGAACTCCCCAGACTTCTTTCTATTCTAATGACAGATATAGGGTCGGCTAAAGGGAAATATAAGGCTTACAAAGAGCTTGACTATGGTGCCAATTTAATGTCCAGTTTACTTAGGTTGTGTGTTTTTGGAGTGTGGGAGAAAACCAGGAGAAATCCACACGAGCACAGGGAGAATGAGCAAACTCTGCACAAAAAGTCAACTGGTTAGCAGGGACTTTAACCTGCGACATTCTTACTGTGAGGCAACAGTGCTAACCACTGGCTAATCATTGCGAAATCAATGCGAAATCGCATCACTTGACTGCGTGAGACCAATCGAGGATCAAAACATGACCTCTCTGGACAGAAATTTAAACCATGGAGCAATTGCTCACTTTTTTAATTTCTAAAAATCTTGTTTGATCCCGCCCCTTTTAACAGCACCGTATGACAGAATTTCACAATCTCAAAGTCTAGTGTGACCGCAGCTTTGTGTTCTGGTTATCTATAGTGAGTCAGGAATCATCTGATTGGTGAATCATATTTTAGCTAATGCTGGACCAGCCGTGGACAATCATAAGCATGTGATCCTCTCGACAGTAGTTTATAAATAAACTTCACTTGAATAAACAGCCAAACTACGTGAAAAAGCTGCCGTTTTTAATATACCCGTGTTTGTGTGGACAAGGCCTCAATGTTGAGGATTCTGCTCTGCATTGTGAATCTTCATGTGAGTGTTGAGGCTTCTTTTACTTTTAAAGCCCTTTCCACACTCACTGCATCTAAAACGATCCTCTCTTGAGTGAATCTTCATGTGTTTCTTAATGGTGTCTTTGCGTGTGAGACTCTTTCCACACTGATCACATGTGAACACTATGGTTCCAGTGTGAACATTCATGTGGTTCTTGAGGCTAGTTTTGGTTGTGAAGCTCTTTCCACACTGAGCACATGCAAATGGTTTCTCTCCAGTGTGAATCCTCATGTGGTGATTGAGTGTGTTTTTATGTGGGAAACTTTTACCACACTCTGTGCATGTGTAAGGTTTCTCTCCAGTGTGAATCCTCATGTGGATGTAAAGGTCTTGATTTTTACCTAAACTCTTTTCACACTGTTCGCAGGTGTAAGGTTTCTCCCTAGTGTGAACTCTCATGTGAGCAATCAGGTGCGGCTTTTTACTGAAACTCTTTCTACATTGTTTACAGCTGAAAGGCTTCTCTCCAGTATGAGTTCTCATGTGTTCTGCAAGGTTTCCAGCATGATAAAAGCTTTTTCCACACTGTTGGCATGTGTATGGCCTCTCTCCAGTGTGAATTCTCATGTGGATCTTAAAGTTTTGTATTTGACTAAAACTCTTTCCACACTGTTCGCAGGTGTAAGGTTTCTCCCCTGTGTGAACTCTCATGTGAACATCAAGGTTTGGCTTTTGACAGAAACTCTTTCCACACTGCTTACAGCTGAAAGGCTTCTCTCCAGTGTGAATTCTCATGTGTGCTGCAAAGTGTCCAGCATGATAAAAGCTTTTTCCACACTCTTGGCATGTGAACTTCCTCTCTCCAGTGTGAGTTCTCATGTGCGCTGCCAGGTTTCTTGCATGACGGAAGCTTTTTCCACATTCTTGGCATGTGAACTTCCTCTCTCCAGAGTGAATTCTCATGTGGGCTTTAAAGCCTTGTATTTGACCAAAACTCTTTCCACACTGTTCGCAGGTGAAAGGTTGCTCCCTAGTGTGAACTCTCATGTGAACATCAAGGTTTGACTTTTGACTGAAACTCTTTCTACACTGTTTGCAGCTGAAATTACACCCAGATTTGGATTTCCGAAGTCTTCTGTGTGATGAAGTCTTTTTAGTCAGTGTGGGTTTTTCATCAGTCATTATTTCTTGGGGTTTCTCAAACTGCTGTTTCTCATCTGTTTCATTCTGTCCATGAGTCTCTTCTTTCAGCACCATCAGATCTAAAAAAAAAAATAAAATAAAAATTTGCTTTAGTATAAAGGCTCAAAGCGACAAGCAAGAAATGGATGTTTTCACCCAAATATTAAAATGACCTTACCATTTACTCTCCATCATGTTGTTTTAAACTTTCCTTTATTGTGGAACACAGTAAGCCAGTAGCGTTTTTTTTTTATATATATATATTTTCTTTTGTGTTTAACATGATCAAGAAACTCAAAAAGGTTTAAAACCACACGAGGAAGAATAAATGGTGAGGCTATTTTCATTTCTGCATCAACTATCCCTTTAAAAGGTTCCTACAATTACCCATTTTTTACAAGATGTAAAATAAGACTTTGGTGTTCCCAGAATGTGTCTGAGGTTTCAGCTCAAAATCAGATCATATAACTTGTAGAATATTTAATTTTGGGGGTCAGAGGAAAACCAAGCTCTTTTTGTGCCTGTGGCTTTAAATGCACATAACCAAATGCACTCGCTCTAGATTACTCATGTTTTTTCCTCAATTGAGACAAATCCTGCATGTCCATAGCAAGTATGCATAATTCACGCTTATATTTGCAAGTTTGCATTATTGTATAAAACTTATGCAAATTCTTAATGCCACATTTGCTTTAAACAGGAGTGATGAGGATACGGCAAGATGACATGCTTTGTTACTTGTTTTCATTTATTTGCACTTTTGTCTTTGTTTTCTTGTCTTTGTGTATGCCCTGAGGCTTAGCTGAAGACCTACTTGTTGACATTGTATATACCTGACAAGATGCAGAAATGCCATCTAAAAAGGTTACTTGTGGTTTGTCCAATCAGGGACAGTGACACAGAATTATACAAATAATAATGATAACCCAGGGTTTACAAATGTGAACTGTCTGTTAATGAACACCCAGGATTATTTTTTAACCCCAGGTATAGCTTGAGCAGTGTGGAAGGTGACTACAGATAACCCAGAATTTATCCAGGGTTAGAATGACCCAGGGTTAACAATTTGAAGTGTGAAAAGCCCTAAGAATACTCCCCATCAGCTCTCAGGATAAACAGAGTACAATGACAAACAGTGACAATTGTCAATCATGTCATGATGACCTGGGGCCTGTTTCAGTAAGGAGGTTCAACCAACTACGAGTTTAAACTTGAACTCTGAGTTGATTTACAGAGAGATTAAATACTCAAGAGTTTTCGGTTTGAGAAAAACATTTGAGCTACAAAAGTCTTTCAGTCAAGAGCAGTAAGGGGTTTTCTCTTCTTTTGTTGTTTGATTAATGCTAAAAACAGTCGGCAGCAGGAACATTGTGCGCTGTCACTTTAGGAATAGTGCGGCTCTGATATGGTTTCTCTTTCAAGTGTCTTTTGATTCTCAACTTGTTTGTATATTATACTAACAAGGGTTAATATGACTAATCACTAAACACTACACAAATTTGCATGTACTTGATCATTAAAGCGCTCACATTAAGATGGCATTAGATGTATGTTTTCTGCTTGTCTCCGAGCCTGTCCAAGGCTAAGCGCGGCGCACACACAGAGCATGTGCACTTACGCACTTTTAAAAATAGGAATGATGCGCGTCCCGTGCTGTACATGTCCGTCGAAGGTTAGTGAATTTAAGCAAATTATTCATTAGGAAAGGACAAGCCATTCTGCTACGTGACTTTGTTCTTTGTGTTACTGAAATGTAGGCAATAGCTATGATTTCATCTAAAAATGTGAATTAAATTTATGCGCAAAACTGGGATGTCACATAAAAAATGTGCGAATAAAGCTGCGTTTCCATCCAATGAATCAAAGAGAACAAAATCGTCACTTCCTGATTAACAGGCCCCAAATATGAACAGTAAAAACAGAATTTCCTGCAGTAGAAGAAGCTACATGAATCTTTTCTTTAAATGACAGCTCAGAGGTCAATGCTGGCACACAATGAACACGTGTTGGCGTTTGAAGCAATGAGACGCAGAGAACAGACACTCTCGACATGCTCTAGACGCTCTGGAGGTCATTAATAATATAATAACATGAATACTGAAACGGTTCAGGTGTTTTAGAATGACCAAAACAACATTTCAGATGTTTATAATGTTCTCAGCCTGCTGGTTTGTGCATTCACACACATTTTCATCATCATATGATCTCTTATAACAAACCTTTTTAAACACACATACTGGAATTTGTTCAGTAAAAGTGCTTGCAAGGTTTACGAGAGTTTATCTTCTCTTATCGAATAAAAAGTTTGTCCTACTCAGTTATGCGCATGTGTCTTTATGCTTATATTTCAAAAGTTATGTGCATCATGACGTTTCCATCAACCAATTTTTTATGCTTATAGCCTACCCAAAATGCACATAAAATTAGGTGGCTGAATATGTAAGGCTAAGTGAGAAATACCACTTTATCTTTTATCTCTTTCAGAGACAGGCTCTCTTGCTCTGCAAACAAGTGTGTTCATGACTATACATACAAAGAAAAACAATAAAATTAGAAAATATGACTTTGCTACAACAAGCAGCATTAGGCATGGGTCAGTATAAGATTCTGACAGTATGATAACCTTGAATAAAAAATATCACAGTTTTATGGTACTGTGATTACTCCTCTAAAATATATTCTTTTAAATGTCTCTGTAAAAAAAAAAAAAAAAAAAAAAAACTTTTTCCTCTTTGAACACAAAAAACATTTTCTTTTGAGAAACTTTTAAAGTATTTTGGAGCAGTAAACATATCAGGCTGAATCACTCAATTGAATCATTGACTTCTGCTGTCTTTATTTGTTTCATAAACAGAGATTTCTTTACAATTTAAAATGGCATCTTTGGAGATACTGTTGTCTTGAATATCTTAAAACAAAATGTAAAAAAAAAAACCTTACATGTAGCGATGAACGGTACAGAAGAAAATATTGGCGGTTTTAAACCTCGGCTTTTTTCAAACTGCGTTATACCTTGAAAACGGTTATCATCCCATGCCTCAGCAGCACAACACTGTTTTTAGGATCTAAAATTAATTCTTTAATAAAAGTCAAGAGCAAAAAGATTCAAATGGCGGCACCTGCTGGTACATGAAGAATATGGTCAATACTGACGAACTTTACACTCAAATCTCTGCATATTATCAGCATGCTGTAATCCATTTCTTAAGCAGCAAAAGTCATTTTTAGACTAGTTTGTTGGCCAGTTGTAGTCAGCGCAATGTTTAACGTTATTGTTCCACAATAGTTTGTTCATTTAGTCTCACGTCGCCCTGCAGCAACATCATATAGTTTAGATTACTGTACAATGTTTTATAATAATTAATTATTTTATTGTCCACTTCATTCAGCATATTTAATATCAGGGGCATCCATGTTTTTTTTTTTTATACTTTAAACCAGAGTTTCTGCAGGTTTCACCAAGTTAAATGTAAGACTTTTAAAGACATTTTTAAGACTATTATGACAATTTTAGACTCATAAAGGGCTAAAGGCTAAGGGATTTTTCAAATAGCCCAGATGGAAAAGATTTTAATTTGCCCCATTTAAAAAATATGATAATTTAATACATTTAATAATACAATAATAAATTAATTAAAAATATATATTGATGAAAAAAGTTAATTTGGATCAATGTGACATATGCAAATGGAAAATACTAAGCCAACACCATTACCGTTAAAGCAGATATCTTCTATGAGAATACAGTAGGTCAAATATCTTCAGCTCAGTTTAAGTTTTTTTATTATTATTAGTTGTTTTTATTTATTTTATATAGCGCTGATGCTCAAGGACACTTTACAAACAGTAGGAGAACAAGAAAAGCAATAACCTTAAGAAGGTAGAGAAAATGGGAGACTAATAATACATAAAATAATGACAAAAGACACGAGAACAAGTAACAAGAGAGAAACTCATTCCTGTCTTTCAATAGTTATGTTTCCATCCACCTATTTTTATGCACATAAAAAAACGGTTTATGAAAACACCATGATGCAAAAAAAAAACAAAACAAAAAAAACGTATGCGCATAACTGAGTTGGATAAACGTTTTATTCAATAAGAAATGATCAAAAATCACGATGGAAAACACGATACAAACTCCAGTATGTGCATTAAAAAGGTCATGTGATTTTGTTATAAGAGATCATGTGATGATACAAATGTGTATTAATGGACAAACCAGCCGGCTCAGTACATTATAAAACATCTGAACTCTTGTTTTGGTCATTCTTAAACACCTTACAGTTTAAGTATTAGTGTTATTATATTATTCATGACCTCCAGAATTAAGAGCATCTTCGCGTCTGACACCTTTAAACGCCACTACGCGTTCACTGCGTTTCAGGATCACCCTCTGAGGCGCAAGTCATTTATTAGATGAAGAAAAGATTAGCCGCATTTCCACTGTTGGGCATGTGCAAGCCAGGGCTTTTATCGGGCAGGGCAGGGCCGGGCCAATCGCAAGGGGGGGTTGAGCAATGAGGCAGAAATCATGTTGCGTTTCCACTGTCGGGCTAGTACCTCGCAGCGTGTCATGCAAACCCCTCCCCCAGAACGTCCCCCGAATCAAACGTCACACAACCCGCCCACTTCAGCGGGAATCAGGCGGATAATGTATGCATGACAGAAAAAAAGGTAGTCTAGTTTCTGCTTTCACTCACCCATAAAATGCTGTTTACATGATTTGATTAATATGATCGTATCCATATACTTTATAAATAATATTTCAAACCTCCTCCGGTGTTTATTGTTTTAGAAAATATCTAAAATCTTTTTTTCAGATAGGCCTTTGTAAAATGAAAGTTTAATATGGGTTTAAATGGTTTGATTTATGTACTGTTTATAGGCTACCTAAATTATTATAGCTAGATTTTATTTGTTTTATATTGGTTTATTTATTTTATGTGATTTTATTATATCTGATATTTGTAATTATTTAAATTATTTCAATATATCTTAGGCTATTTTATTAGGATATGACACTATTGTTTTTGAGTCTACAAAAATGGTCACGAAATTTGTAAAGTTGTCTTTCTGTTGTATTTATGTTGTGTATTATCTTCAAAATAAATAAAAACAGAAGCCGCTCGCAGCATCAACAGAGCTGTGATGAGAGCGCTCTTTTGCTCGGTCTCACATTCACATACAGGCATCTAAACGTGCACAAACACCTTTTAAACTTGACAAAAACTCTCAAAAACCTTTACTGTCTGCTGTGTCTTAAATACGGTGTAAAGATTATTATGCGTTATTGAAACATCAAGGAGGATGCAGCAAAGTCACTTATAAATGAAAACTTTATTATTTTATGCAACAGCCTTACATTTAAAAGGGAAACAAAAGGGCGATTATACACAAAAAGACCCCAGCCTAAAAGGCTAGATGTTTTCTTTCCCTTATTTTTTTTTATTTGGTTATTTGTTTGGTGCATGTACTCTTGTGCGATCGGAAAACTAGTGTCTGCCTCTCCTTTCACTCCGCCCCAGCTAGCCCTCTTTGGCCCAAGGTATTCGGCGGGCTGAAAACGGCCGGCCGCTGGCCCCGAGAAAGCCCCGCTTTGGCCCCGGAAGTGATAGTGGAAACGTGACCGGCCTTGGCTCGCTCACTTTAGGCATGATAATGGAAACGCAGCTATTGATGCAGCTTCTCTTTTCGCAGCAAATTCCATTTTCATTGTTGATATTTGGCGCCAGTTAATCAGGAAGTGATGATTTTGTTCGCTTTGACTCTTTGTCGTTGTATTTGCACTGTCTGTATTTTGCACTGTTGTTGTATTTAAACTGTCTGTATTTTGTACTGTCTGGGGCCAGCACCTAAGCTTTTCACTCATCATAGCACACGTGCTGCTGCTGATGTGACAATAAAAGTGAGTTGATTTCATTTGAATGGAAAAATCAAGTTTTTAGCATAAAGTTAATTTGCATTTTTGGATGGAAACATAGCTCATGAGTGCTTATGTGCATTTAGGAGAACTAGGCAGCACACTCAGGGCTGCAAGATGGATTTAATTGAATATTCTTACTATTAAAATATATCTGAATGAGGATTAAATGACCGAGTTGGTCTTTGAGAATGAAAACCAACCTGTTTGTTCCTGCAGATCTTCCTGTTTGACTGTGAATGTTTCTTCAATCTTCACATCTTCACTCTCCACTTTAATAAACGCCATCTTTATAACAGTGTGGAGATCAGTCGCTTCAGCAGGAGTTTTTCCTCTGCGTTTGGACAGTTTATCCTGTTTAAAATAAACAAAACAAAAAAATGAACAGAAACAAAATAACTTCTCCTTAACACTTACTTCAACAGTTTCTTTTTATAAGAGTAATTAACAAAAAATAAATCAGGAAAGTCTGAGCAAGAAACAATAGCCACAAATGACCTGATTAAAACTAGTAACATTACTCCATTTCTTATATATAGTAATGTATACTTAGAATGGAACGACATTATACTGTTTAATAAATTAAACCTTCAATAAGGAAACTTATTACACACATCTCTGTAACTTTTTTTAAACTTTATTCTTTATGTATGTTCTTAATCGTTTTGTTTGTTTTATTTAGCTTATTGTATGCTTAAAGCAATGTGTAGCACTTTTTTGCACTGGACAAATTTCCTCTCAGGGACAAAAAGGTTATCATATCTTTATTCAAACAATAGTACTATTTTACTCACATTAATGAGGGCTATGTTGTATAAAGGGTAAAATAATATTATCAACAGCAGGTACATAATTTAGCACTGGATAAAAAAAAACAGAAACTTTAATCAATCGCTTTATATAAGTGTAAACGCTTTAAAACAAACCTTTCTCCAGTTGAATCACAGCGCTGGAACGGCGCAGGCTTATGACGTCACATGTCAAGCCAAAATAAAAGTCTTTTTTTAAAAAAAAAAAAAAACCCTTTTGCCACTTACTGTTGCAGTCTTGACTTATTGATACATTTCTCCCTCGTTTCCATTTTCTCACAGACGCACATATATTCAGTATTTGGAGTTGATCAAAACCTTTACTCTAAACATTTTAAGACAATAAAAAAACTTTTTTAATCCACTAAGTGTTTAAAGCAAAATCTCAACATTCTAAAAGGTATAACAAATAATCTAATGAGTGTTTAGAGCTGAAACTTTACAGAAAAGGAGGTAAAATAGGTGTCCTTCATGTAAAAAGTATTCATTATTACTACATGTTTTAGTTCTTCTAACTAGTCATGACATATATATATTTTTTCTCTGCGTTTGGACACTTTATCCTGTTAAAAATTAACAAAGCAATAAAAATGTAAAATGAATAAAACAATGAACAGAAAGAAAATAACTTATCTTTTTCTTATGAAAGTAATTAACAAAAAGAAATCAGATAAGTCTGAGCAAGAAACTATAGCCACAAATGAGCTGATTAAAACTAGCACTCCATTTCTTATATAAAGTGATGTAAACTTAGAATGGAATGACATTATACTGTTTAATAAATTAAAGCTCCAGTAAGACACTTATTACACACACGTTGTTCAATAGTCCTCATTACTGTGAGTAAAATAGTACTTCATTGAATGTGTCTGTAAAGTTTCAGCTCAAAACACCCATCAGATTATTTGTTATACATTTTAGAATGCTGGGATTTTTTTGCTTTAAACACTTAGTCTAGTTTGATTATATAAGTTAAACAAAATTGTGTTAATGTAGATTTAACTCGAGGAGCTCAGTGAATATTCATTCTCCTTTGCTTTTAGAAGGTGTTAGTCTGTTAGATAAGAAATGAAACAATAGCTTTGTGTGTCAAATTTTGAATTTAAAAGAAAAATTTATTTTAGAGGAAAGTGTTACTGGAGGTCTTTGGTTAAGGATATAGAATAGAACTTGGCTTTTACCTGGAAAATATTGCATTTCCAACAAGGCAAAAGAAATACACTTTAAAATTGTACAGAAAATCTACCCTGTAAAATTCTAGTATTTCCAAATTTTTTGACATCGACAGCTCCTGTTCTTTCTGCAAACAAGCAGAGGAGACACTTGTACATATGTTTTTTGATTGTCCAATATCCAAGCAATCTTGGTCACTCCTAAATTTGCATATATCTGCTTTTGCCAATGCTGTGAATTGCTTTAATCTAAAAGACATTATTGTTATTATAATAACCCAAAAGCTAAATCCCTGGAACACATCATACATTTTTTTTTATCTTATATGGCAAATTTTTCATTCACAAACAGAAATTCACAAATAATTACTCATCATTTGCTCATTTTAGAATAGAATTTAACACTCTCCTAACATCACTTCATCTTATTAACAATAAAAAAAAATGTTTCCTGAATGATTCCTGAAATATTATGCAGATGTATTTAAAGAAGATTCTCGTTTTTAGTTGCTTTAGTAGATTTTAGTTGCTTTTCTTATGGTGATTTGTTTAAGTGTCATTGTAATTTCATTCATTTGTTTAATTTTGTTTGTTTCATTTAGTAATTTTAGTATTATTATTATTATTAATACTTTAATTATATTAATATTTTCTCCTTTCTTTCTAATAGTATTATTTGTATTTGTATGTTATTTTAGATATTTTTTCTTATGACAAAAAAAGTGAATCAACTGGAGAAAGGTTTGTTTTAAAACTTTTACACATATATAAAGCGATTGATTAAAGTTTCAGGTTTTTCATCCAATACTAAATGATGTTCCTGCTGTTGACAATATTATTTTAACCCTTTATACAATGTAATACTATTTTACTCAAAGTAAAGAGGACTATGGAACAACGTGAGTGTATTAAGAGTCTTAATGAAGGTTTTTTTTTTTAAATAAAATAATTTCACTTCAATCTAAGTATACATTACTATATATAAAAAATGCAGTACTAATTTTAATCAGCTCAGTTGTGGCTGTTGTTTCTTGCTCGCACTTACTGGATTTATTTTTGTTAATTACTCTCATATAAATAAACTGTTGGAAGAGGAGTTATTTTGTTTCTGTTTAAAGTTTTATTTATTTTAAACAGGACATTTTTATTGCTTTGTTAATTTTTAACAGGATAAAAAGTCAAAACGCAGAGAAAAACTATAAATATTAAGTCATGACTAAAAGTAACTTAAGTGCCAAAAAAAAAAAAAAGGTTAAAAGGTCTTTTATTTTGGCGTGGATTGTGACGTCATAAGCCTGCGCCGCTCCCGCGCTGCGGTTCAACTGGAGAAAGGTTTGTTTTAAAGCGTTTACACTTATATAAAGCGATTGATTAAAGTTTGTTTTTTTATTCAGTGCTAAATTATGTACCTGCTGTTGACAATATTATTTTAACCCTTTATACAACGTAGTACTATTTAACTCACAGTAATGAGGTCTATTGTTTGAATAAAGATAGGATAAACTTTTTGTCCCCAAGAGAAAATTTGTCTTGGGCAAAAAATGCTACACGTTGCTGTAAGCAGACAATAAAGTAAATAAAACAAACAACAATTAAAAACATACTCAAATAAAGTTACAGGGATGTAACAGCATGTAATAAGTGTTTTAATGAAGGTTTACTTTATTAAATAGTATAATGTCATTCCATTCTAAGTATACATCACTATAAGAAATGGAGGACTAGTTTTAATCAGGTCATTTGTGGCTTTTGTTTCTTGCTCTGACTTGCCTTATTTCTTTTTGTTAATTTCTTTCATACAAAGAAACTGTTGAAGCAAGTGTTGAAGAGAAGTTATTTTGTTTCTGTTCATTGTTTTATTTATTTTAAGCAGGATAAAGTGTCCAAACACAGAGAAAAACTCCTGCTGAAGCGACTGATCTCCACACTGTTATAAAGATGGCGTTTATTAAAGAGGAGAGTGAAGATGTGAAGATTGAAGAAACAATTACAGTCAAACAGGAAGATCCACAGGAACAAACAGGTTAGTTTTCATTCTCAAAGACCAACTCAGTCATTTAATCCTCATTCAGATATATTTTAATAAGAAGAATACTAAATTAATCCATCTTGCAGCCCTGAGTGTGCTGCCTAGTTCTCCTAAATGCACATAAGCACTCATTGAAAGACGGGGAATGAGTTTCATTTGTTACTTGTTCTCATGTCTTTTGTCATTCTTTTATGTATTATTAGTCTCCCATTTTCATGATCATGGGCCAAAAATATCGTTATCGTGATGATAATACGATTAATCTCGCAATCTATATACCCTTTCATTATGTTCTTGGCTGTTTTTGACCCATTGACTTCCATTATAACCATATTTTTTTACCGCAAAGCCATGACACCAAATAATTGACACCTAGATTGTTGCTGTTTTCCTTGTTGGGAAGAGGTCAAATGTGTCATTTTTACTGTTGATCATCAGTTGGCTGCATTCACCCTTTAGATGGGCCTGTTCAAATAAGTTTCTGTCTTTTATATGGAGTTCAGTGGAGTAAAACAGCAGTTTATAGTGTTCATGCATTAATACACTTTGTAGGGGGACCAACAGTTTTAACCCAAAAAATGACCAGACTATCAGATGAAGAAGAGCAGGAGTCAGAGATTCAATTAAAAGAAAGTTTACTGTAGATAGTTTGCAGTTTCATCAGCAGAGGCCAGCTTCAACACTCACAACAAGTTTGTAGACTGCTCTACATACAATCTCAGAACAACAACAATTAGATGTCTAGAATTCTCTCTTTTCTCTCTCTCTAAACTGTTTTAATGAAATGCGTCAATAAAGTGCACTGAAACTTCACAAAAACAAAACACACAGGGAATATTTGAACCTTTCAGTGTACAATATACTGATGCCTGTTTTTCTAGGCTTTATTGGTGTTAATCGTCAGAAACGTTGGACCATTATTGCCTTTTAGCATAAGCAGAGGAGAGAAACTAGCCAGACAGTAATCTGTGAATTGTGCAGCGGGCTAAATCTAAAGAAACATGTATTTTTTAGTAAGTGTACTTTTTTGTTGTTGTTGTTGTTGTTGCTTTTATTCTTGCCATAATAAAAATATGTATTTGTAGAGCAACCCATGTTCTGCAGTCATTAATGTTTTAAGAAATTATAATGGGTGGAACTGTCCGAGATATGAACAAAAGCAAGTGATGCACCAAAGTTTGATAAAAAAAAAATCTTGAATGGTCATAAAAATCCTTATAATCATTAAAATAATTTATATAAACAAAAAATCTATTTAGTTTAAAAACACTGAACGATATTAATGAAATGACGTAGTTTCGGAAACTTTCTACTTCTCTGTTTATCCGTCTGACTTTACAGTGGGTTTCTTTTGACCGCCCCCTGTCATTTTAAAGAATATCACAATGGCAAACGTGGTGAGTAAGGCCTCATCCATTTCGCGAGGTGAGCGTGCAGTCAGCGGTGGTGTGTGATGCGGTGCCAGGCTAGAGTATTCACCTTATTCTTCGCCGACGAGCGGGCGGAACCATTTGAATCTTTTTGGCACGAGACTTCCGGTCTTTCACTTACATTCATTTTTAGATATTAAAAACTGCTATTTTCGCTGTTTGATGTTGCAAACTGATATTTCCTTATTATATTATTCTACTTGGTCTGTATAGTCATGCAAACATTTGCTTGTAGAGCAAGTAGTATGACCATTTTCTGCCGTTTATTATTCCTAGTCATTTCTACCTTAGGCGACTGAATCGGAAGTTCTAAAACAATCGCGAAAACAGACGCACTTCCGCATTTTAGACTAAGGTCAATAAATCCAGCTTCTCTCTCTTTCTCTCTCTCACACACACACACACACACACACACACACTATACTCCATAAGGCAGAAACTTTTTTGCACTGAAACTGATAATCAATTTTAAAAATCACAAATCTCTTCCCAACAGGGAAATGTAATGGTGATGTGGGAATGGTGATCCCCCCAAAAAAATACAATAAACAAATATTAAACAAATATGTTTGTCACTTGTTTTTAAGTAGTTAATCTTGGGCGCCAGACAGAATATCTGTTAAAATACATTTCAAACAAAATATACCACGGCTAGCTCTCACCACCAGTTACAAATAATAAAAAATAATTAAATAAATAAAATAACAAACAATGAGAACCAGAAAAAAACTCAGATAATTGCTGTAATTGTCTAAATAAAGTTTGTATTAGTCAATAATATTAATAAAAAATACTTTTTACACACAAACAGCAGTATCAACAACAAAACAAACAATATAACAATGAAACGCAGAACCCTCAGCACTTATAACTCAAATGAAAGAAAAAAATGCAAATGATTTCAGGCCAGCAGATTTGTCAGATTTGAAAACGGGGAAAATAATAATGATAACAATAGTACAGGGAGAAAACAAAACAAGAGAAACAAAATGAGAATTTGGGCAAAGAAAACAAAAACTTTTGCTTCTTACCCATGGAGCGGAGGGGTCAAGGGAAATGAGTGGGGAATGGCGAATGTGGATGTGAAGGTTGAGGTTGTTGGTGAACCCAGCAGGTGAGTTGGCAGCTGACTCCATGCCAGCGAGAAAGATAAATCGGTAAGTTGATTTTGTTCAGGACACACTGCACTGAAGTCTTTAGTGGTTTAGTCATTCACAGACGTCACGTGCACTTCAGTAACAAGACAGCGGTCTTTGCTCTGTTGCTTCAATACATACTTCCGCTTTTTGTTTCTCACAGCCAGTCGTTAAGTTTACACTGCTCATCTCGACCCGACTTCTCTACTCCTTTCCCCACACCGCAACAGTACAGTCAACTTCTCTTTCTTCTACCCACCACATAATGCTGCCTTCTTTAACTCTCCTCCTCCTTTATTCTCTCACCCATTTCCTTTTTGCCGTCACATGGGGGGACCAATTAAACAATGTCGTCACAAAGAACACCAACAATCATAAATTCATGAATATGTGCTGTCATGGCTTTGCAATAAAAAAAAATGTTCTTATAATAGAGGTCAATGGAGAAAAAACAGCCATGAATATAACGAAAAGGGAGTAAATTTGCCCAGAGTGTATTGAGGTTTTTAAAAAAAAAATGTAAAGCATTTTCCCATTGATGGGGACTTCATTGTGTCTTGATGAATTTATTACTCTCATTTATATGCTTATTTGAGTGATTTCCATGTTGTTGTTGTTATTATTATTTATTGTATTTTATTTGCACTATAAAAAAATTTATAATAGAGGCCAATGGAGCATTTTTCCAGAATATGTCAAAATAAGATGTCCCCAAATATCAGTCCATTTGCTGAAACACTGAGAACGTTTCGGCCAAATTAAACCTCAAAATCACCCCAGAATGGATGAAAATGACCCAACAGCAAACAAAAGGAAAGGTGCACATTCCAGCCTTTATGCAGATGCTGTACAGGTACGTCTCATATCTGCCAGGTGTTGTAAAAAAATAAATGAGTGAAAAGAAGAGAGAACCCAGTCCAGGAGACTCGAAACAAGCAGAATTCCTTTATTAAGACGTGTTGGTTAATCTGCAGTCATACAGCGTCTTTAAGATGTCCGTGTGTCTGCAAGAGCCTACTAGAGGTCCGCAGTCTGCAAGTTCTTTCACAAGTCTCTCACAAGTCTCACACAAGTCTAATTTAAGACAAAGATTTCTTGTCTATATTGTGTTCTTAGGAGGACGGGACATGGCTAAACAAAGCATGCAAATTAAGAGTTGGAGTCAGCATGGCATAGGTGTTAAAAAACGGCCCAGCTACTGACCACACAAGTTAATCAACATAGGGTTTCTGTAGCATAAAAGCAACACCTGAAGACAAAGACAGAGTCGTTTAAAGCATTTGCATCACTGGCTTAGCCTGTAGTCAGAAAGATTAAGATTAAATGTCCCTCCAAGCTGGGATGTTAATGAAATCATATAATTAAAAACCAAAGAATATAACCTTTTAGTTATACGTAGATTATTGTTCATTTGGAATTAGATGATAGAAATTTATATTTCCACACAGGCAAATATTCAGCTCTTACCCCAGAACTTTTTTTCTGATACATTTACCAGTCAGGCACACAACAAAGAAGTATTCCCTGTCCACTTTACAAATCGTAGAAATCTGTGTCTTATCAATATGACCAAAATGACTTTTATGAAAAACTTTGAAAACTGGATTGACACTGTTTAAATTTACTATAACTTCTATGTTAAGCGGCTTTGACACAATTTACATTGTAAAAGCACTAGATAAATAAAGATGAATTGAATTGAATCTGCCTAAATGTGTACACGTTAATGAACCAAACAAAATATGATCTGATTCATTTGACATTCAATGTGCATCAAAATTACAGTGTGTGTAGCCAATGTTTCCAGTGTCTTTTCACTTTTTAGCTTTTGATGAGAGTTTTTAAGACTTAATGAAAACTAATGTTTTATTTATTTATTTATTTCAGACCTAATTGAACAGAATGAGGCGAGTAAAGAGGAGGAACATCATGTCAAAATTGTGGAAAAAACTCATTTACAGACTGATGGTGTTTTAAAAAGGAGAGACAAGAATCGTTTCACCTGCACTCAGTGTGGAAAGAGTTTCGCCACCAAAAGCAAACTTAAGATTCACATAATGATCCACACCGGAGAGAAACCCTTCACATGCACTCAGTGTGGGAAGAGTTTCAACCAATTATCTCACCTTAATTATCACATGATGATCCACACTGGAAAGAAACCATTTGCATGCACTCAGTGTGCGAAGAGTTTCAAGCAATCATCACACCTTAATCTACACATGATGATCCACACTGGAGAGAAACCCTTCACATGCACTCGTTGTGGAAAAAGTTTTAACTGCTCATCACACCTTAATCAACACATGAGGATCCACACTGGAGAGAAACCATACGCATGCACTCAGTGTGGGAAGAGTTTCAACCAATCATCTCACCTTAATTATCACATGATGATTCACACTGGAAAGAAACCATTCACATGCACTCAGTGTGGGAAGAGTTTTAACTGCTCAACAAACTTTGATAACCACATGAGGATCCACACTGGAGAGAAACCATTCACATGCACTCAGTGTGGGAAGAGTTTCAGCCAATTATCCAACCTTAATCTACACATGATGATCCACACTGGAGAGAAACCATACGCATGCACTCAGTGTGGGAAGAGTTTTTACTGCTCAACAAACCTTAATCACCATATGAGGATCCACACTAGAAAGAAACCATTCACATGCACTCAGTGTGGGGAGAGTTTCAGCAAATCATCACACCTTAATAAACACATTGAAGGAACTCATGGGCATATTGCAGTGGTCAGCACGAGTTGAATCTGAAATCTTGGGCATCTGCAAATTGTCTCAGTCATTGAACTGGCTTAAGGGCTTAAACCATCACGATAACAAAGCACCAATTGATTTTGGGTTATTCTGACCAATACTCTGGCTGCAGATGTTCCAGGTACCCTTCAGCAAAATTAGTAAATGATTTAAACTAAACAAAGGGGCTTTACGGGATTTTCAGCAGGAACCGCCTCACAAGACTTTTGAATGACATTGAAATTGTGCATCCTGTCAGATGCACAATTTCGTAGAGACGAAGAGATCTCTAGAAACATTAATGCATACAAATGAAAGTAAATCTCTTAAAATGTTAGAACTAAGGCAGATGTATCTTTGAATAATACACCATAATGTTCCTCATATGCTGTGGTTATTTCAACCAACCAGGTTAATCAATGTGTTGTTTTAACCCTTAAAGCAGATTAAACTGATCTGTATGTGTCTGAAATGTATGAGATCTGGACTTGAATGAAAGCTAGTGACATTTGCAATCTGTTAGTGTAAATGAAAAACTAGTAGTACAAACAGTATTCGTCTTGTAACATTTGATGTAAGATAGTTTCAATCTTGCAAGAGTTCTTCCCCGTGAAATCTACATGCAGTGTGTTAATGATTGACCCTTTCTACGTCGACACGGGGTGTGGCACCGCCCTTCATGGCAATTGCTCATTGGCAGACAGTGCCATAGGGATGGATCAGACCAGGTCACTTAAAGACACCCTGCAACAAAGAAATTTTGCTTTGAAACTGCACGAACTTCCGCAAACCGACTTTCAGCAGTCCGTCACCTCAGTAACCCAGAACCACCCACCCACAAGCGAGGGAATTCCAAGGACGTCACAGAAGCCACCAGCCAATCAGGAGCACTGTGTTTCCCCAAGGCCAGCTGGCGAGGGAGATTCATCTTCAGCAAAAGTGCAAGTAACAAACAAACGTCTCTTACTGATCTGGGGCAGATTGATCTTAAACAGTTAAAGATAAGCCATATCTCTGCTTTTGTGGTTTCTCAGGTGTTATTCTAAGATCTTGTGAAAAGTATTAGAATTAATTTGGGATGGTTGTCAACTCATTTTACATCCTCTGAACTGCCTCTGTGTGTGCGAGTTTGTTTGTTGTCTGCTTATTACGTAGTTAGTTTCATGTATCGTAGTGTAGCTCAATAAATCTTTGTTCTCATTTTGTAAGAACTGTGTTCTTGTTTATGTGCTTCTAAGTCATTGCCTCGAGCTGTAGATCTTGTTACCTTGCTAAAAGTTAACTCAGTACTGTGTTATGTTATTATCGTTGGCCACGTAAATAATATTAACAAGATTGGTAAGATACTGTTACGTAGCGGATGCACCCCGCTACGCACATAAATTTAAGGATGACCGCTATAAAAAGTGGTCACCTGGAGTCCCCTTTCCTGCTCCCCAAGCACACACACACACAGGCCAAGTTGTCAAAAAGGGGTATCAGATTAATTAAACAAAAAGGTCAAAATCAGAATTAGGGAACAAAAAGGCCAAAACAACAAACAAAACAAGGTACGCTACCTAATATTAAACCTCTTACCCATACCAAAAAATACAGTTCCATAAATTAAGCATACAATTCTAACCTCCATAACTAGCCACAAAACAGGAGAAAACTGGACAAAAGAAATGGGCCTTCCCTTTGATCATTTAGCCTTAAGGTAAATATTAGCCACAGCTAATATGGAACAAAATCAATGCCTAAAGTCTTGAATTAAAAAGCTTGTTGAATATCACAAACTGAAAAAAATAATACACCGTATTAACAAGTTCTTGCATTTTAATGACTTGAATTCCAGGGTTTGTATTTTTAGGTCCTGAAATTTAACATATCTGTATATTTAAGCTTTGAATATTTCAACAAAAAATATTTCAAACACGTTTTCATACTTAAAAATTCAATAATTCATATTCAATTTTCAGATTTCACTTACAAAATATTCAATACCCTTTAAAAATACGATGTATAATATTCAAAAGGTAATTTTCAGTTCATTTTATTTCAGTTCAAATATTCGCTTCCATAAATTCAGTGGATCAAATTCGACTGTTAAAATTCAACATTACATCTGGGAACTGCAGGAAAAGCAATAGATTGCAGATTGAAGATCGCCAGCTGCTCTAGCTTTCACCAGCAGGTGGAGATGGAATGTAAGATTTTTAACCCAGTAAACAGGCGAGAAAAAGGCTATTAAAGGCACAAAAGTAGCATTTAATATTAATATCAATGTTTTGGACATTATAAATGATAAAAAGTATGAGTAAAATGAGTAAATGAGGTTTTAGTCATCTATATTTGCCCTTATGTAACGGAAGCCAGCTGGTGATCGCGTAAATCTCAGTTCTCGGATCCAGTGACAGACGTTGTTCTGCAATCTTATCGGAGCTTGTCTCCCATGCCGGCTCGCTCCCTGCTCGGACCGGTGCAGTTACTTGCACATAAACCGTCTTTTGATGAATATGATGTTACACATTGTCTTATTGACTCTTTCTTCCATAGACGCCAAGTATTATATTGACAGCTAAAGAATATAAACGTAAGAGAAACAGGAAAGGAAATATTATAACAATACAAAATAGATAAACATTGACAGGGCTAAGAACAATTACGAACAAAGATATTCAAAAGCAGAGAGATTTTATGAAAATGTCACACAAAACAGTTTACTTGGAACTGTTAAACAGTGTTCAGGTATGATTTAAGGTTGGTTATGGATGGGTTGTCTAATTTAAAATAATTTAACATAACGTGCGAATGCATTAAAGGAGCGTCTTCAGTTATTATTTAAACGCAGCTATGTCAGGATTGGGATAGGTTATATAATTTCATTATTTAAATTATGATTGTTAATATTAATATTTTATGACATGTATTTGGGCTATTGCGCTCAAATAAGTCATCCGTGATTCTAAATTAATATTTCTATTTATCCGTTTTATCACTCTGCCTGTCTTTCTCTTCTTTTTTTTTCTAATTATTGGGGTTCTGCCACGGTTAAACGTTTGCACAATGTCTTAGTTTGTCCAGAATATTGTTTTATTGTTATGTAGCCTAGTAAAAATAGTTAAAAATAAATTTAGTAAAAATAAATTCACACATTTTTTGCTTTGATCTTGAACAGAGGCCAGGTTACCGGTCAGGTTTGAGACATGATCATCCAGACTCTAAAAGACCACGTCAGTCTTGTCAGCATTTTCTGCATCCTGACATGCTGGTTTTTGTTGTGTATTATTTTTTTCTTTGATTTTTGTTATCGGGCAAATGTCTCTTACTGTGAATTTTGTGGCGCTGTGGCTTAGCTGGTCAAAGCGCCTGCCTTGTAAACAGGAGATCCTGGTCTCAAATCCCAGCAGCGCCTTAGTCCAGATGGTGCATGTGCTTGTTTTATAGAGCTTACCGGAATGAATTATAAAATTGTATAGCTTTGAGGCGTAATAAATAGTAAAATAGAGTTAAACAACCTCTTTGCCTGCCATTTTAAGACTTGCTGTCTTTTTTTAGTCTCTGTGTGCAAAAACGTCTTTCCTCCTTTCTAGCGTTGGTGCTGTGGCTTAGTTGGTCAAAGTGCCCCTCTAGTAAACAGGAGATCCTGGGTTCAAATCCCAGCAGTGCCTAATGTACAGGTGCCATGGTTGCTTTTTGTTAAGAGTAACGAGTGTTTACGCAGCGGGATGTTTAGCAGTCGGTTTCTTAACAAAACTCAAATCCTTAAGAACGCTGCTCGTTCAAGAGGGCTTTGGACGATGGCTTTATAAAGCATAGTGTGGTAATGCCTAACCAATGCGCTACTTGCACGCAGGCTCGTGACTTAGTTCCGCCTTGAAGTAATAGGGCCCGCTTAGTTCCGGTTTGTCGGCCATTGTTGCGAAGTTGGGAGAAAATGTTCAAAAAAAAGTGTTTATAGATTTCAGAGACAGCAGAAGGTATACAACGTACACTGCTGCGTTCCGCTGTGTACATCTTCTGCGAAATTCAACAGAAGTATAAGTTTTCACAGTTTTCCTTTAAACGTGGACCTTAGAAAACAGTGGCTTGTGAACATACGCCGAGATGATTTTTGTCCAACCGGCAATTCCAAGGTTTGCAGTAGACATTTTAGCAGGGATCAGATTATTGAACCGCAAACACCAGAGGCACGAAAAAAGTTAGTAACTGGCGCTGTGCCAGTGCTTTTTTCCTGGAATAACTATGCAGTTAAAGCATCGCGGTCCAGTGTGTGGGAGAGGAGAGAGAGGCCGGCTGAAGTGGTATCCGTCGAACCCACACCCATGGATGTTACGATGGATCATGATTACTGTACCATTCCCGAGCCTTCATCATTAGATCTGGCATATGCTAAAATAGAAGAACTTTCAAATGAAGTGGATGAGCTGAAAAAACAGCTACAAGAACTACACGTTCAGCGTGATTTTGGATTGGAACGGTTTGCTGGCTCAGATGAGGACATCCGATTTTATACAAGGTAGGTCTGAAGATTGGAAGAATCTTAGGATTAGATGTGATTACATATACTCATTTTTAAATACACGTGCATGCATTACTAGCACGGAAACATGTAAACAATTTGTAAATGTATTCAATAACACTTCTGCTTATAGGTTGCCCAGCTACCGTCACCTGACATCTTTCTGGTGGCTAATCGAGCCATCCATTCACAAAATCATTCGTGTGTCCAGGGCTAAATCTGCTGCTAGAAAGCAGGAAGACTGCCACCATCAGAGGTAGGTTTTATACGCACAGTAAGCATGACTGTACACAAACACATTTATTTATATATATATATATATATATATATATATATATATATATATATATATATATATATATATATATATAATATAATTATATATAATTAAACACACACACACACAAATATATATATATATATATATATATATATATATATATATATATATATATATAATATATATATATATATATATATATATATATATATATATATATATATATATACATGCATACACATACATACATGCATATATGTATATACATGCATGTATATACTTATGTATGTGTATTCATGTATATGTATGTGTGTGTATAAATATATACACACACACACGCTTAAACACACACTTGCATATAAATATATACATGCATACACCTACATACATATACATGTAGGTATGTGTATATATGTATGAGTGCATACATATATACATACACATACATATATACATGCATACACATTTATTTACATGTATGTAAATATATATATACATACATACACACACCCATATACGCGTATAAAGCTGACTTTAATATGTTCTTAAACAAACTTACCTTTATGCATGTTTCACCTTCCCAGAGACAGCTGCTGCAGCCAATTGATGAGTTTTTTCTTTTCCTTGTCTACCTGTCTGTTGGATTAAAGGAGAAAGACCTGGCACAGTTTCCACATGCATCCTTCCACAGTGAGCAGAATAATTGCGACATGGACAAACTATCTCTATACACTGCTGGGATCAGTGTGTGTGTGGCTTTCAGCAGCTGATGTAAAATCTAACCTTCCTGAAGAGTTCTCTGATTTCCCAGACACACAGGTCATCATTGACTGCACTGAGATCAGATGTCAAACACCATCCTCACCATTACTGCAAAGTGAAATGTATTCAAATTACAAATCTCACTGCACAATGAAAGGCCTCATTGGAATAGCGCCTCATGGTCCAGTGACATTCGTCTCTCAGCTTTATGCTGGGTCAGTGAGTGACAGGGAGATCTTTAAACAGTGTGGGATAACAAAAATGCTGACAGAAGACATGGCAGTTATGGTTGATAAAGGCTTTCTGATTAGTGACTGTGTCAAATGCAAAGTGTACTGTCCACCATTTCTGTCCAGGGGAAAGCAGATGCCAGCACATCAGGTGAAAGAAACGCAGGCAATAGCGAGATTGCGTGTGCACGTGGAACGGGTCATCAGGACGATCAAACAAAACAAACTTTTTGATGGTGTCATTACACTTTCCCACAGTGTTAACATCAATCAACTTTTTTCAGTTGCATGTCTGTTGTCAAATTATCAAAACAAGGCATTAGTTAAGTCAAGTCAAAGTCAAAGTCAAAGTCAGCTTTATTGTCAATTCAGCCACATGTACAAGACATACAGAGAATCGAAATTGCGTTACTCTCAGACCCAAGGTGCTTAACATTAATATAAAATATATATATAAAAAATAGTAGAGTTTAAGAAAAAAAGAAAATTTTAGAAAATTTACAGTATATACATTGCACATAAATGTGGTCTGAGAAATATACATATGTAATAAAAAATTGTAAACAATACAGTGACATTAAGGGCATATAGCAATGAGTGCAAAGTAAACCAGAGTTGTGCAGATAAAAAACAGTATAGTGCAAAAAGAACTTGTAAACATGATAATTGTGATAAAGTGACAGTGACATATTGGGAGGTAGTATGTGTCTGCATAAAGTGACCAGTGCAGATGAGTGTGTGTGTGTGTGTGTGTGTGTGTGTGTGTGTGTGTGTGTGTGTGTGTGTGTGTGTGTGTGTGTGTGTGTGTGTGTGTGTGTCAGAGTCCAGAGGTGCGAGGGGAGGAGGTGCGTGGGGAGGGAGCGGGGAGCAGAGCTGGGAGAGAGTTCAGCTTCCTGACAGCCTGATGGATGAAGCTGTCTTTCAGTCTGTTGGTCCTGGCCTGGAGACTGCGCAGTCTCCTCCCTGATGGCAGCAGACTGAAGAAGCTGTGCATTGGGTGGGTGGCATCTGCTGTTATGCAGAGGGCTTTACGGGTAAGACGTGTGCTGTAAATGTCCTGAAGGGAGGGGAGAGAGACACCAATGATCTTCTCAGCTGTTCTCACTATGCGTTGAAGTGTTTTCCTGCAGGATGCATTGCAGGTAGGTTAATGCATTGCAGGTAGGTTAATTAAGACATGGATCAAATGAAAAAAATCTTAGATTACCGTTTACTTTGACTACTGGAATTCTTACTTTAACTGTTACTGTTTTTTCACCATTCTCAATACATGTTAACTCAATCTATGTTTATTTTAAGAGGAAACTGTTATGACCAGCAAGATAAGTGGAATATACTGTAAATAAAACTGACATTGTACATATCAGAAAAAGGAATTGAACACACAAACAGACATTGTACAAATAAAACACATTTAATAACATGTTTGAGTACTGTTTTACAGATTACTCATTTCTTTGACAGTTATTTCATTGACAAGTATTTTGGCATGTATGTGTAAAAGTAAAAAATAATCCACCTTCTCTCTGATAACTTTGTGCACTGAAGTGTCACTTTAGATACGCTGGACAAAACAATCCTCCTGGGCCCACACCATGAAATCACACCACTGCATTCCGGAGACCAGTAGTTGTTCCTGCACTTGGTAATAGTAGGCATGGCTTTTTTTCAGGGTGAGAAATCCATGGTCCATTTGCAAATATTTGCAATCTACAATGTTTGACATTAGGACATTTAACTTCAACAAGTCCAAATTGAGGATTGTCGGTGGGATCAAAAACTATGCCATCAGGGGATGCACCAAGCCATGGAGCATTAGGTCGGATGATTAAACCACAGGGTGAGAATTTGACATTTTTCAACTTGGTGTATTCCGCTGTTACATCTGACTCCATTTCAGCACCTCTTCTCATCTCTGCTGTTTGTCTGGTTCCTCGGATGATTCGCTCTGCAAGGGACTCTGCAGAGCTTAGTCCTCTGACGTGACATATCTCCCGAAACCTTGAAGCTGTTACTCTTGATCTGCGAAGCTGATGCCAGTCAGGACAAGAGCTTTGCTCGCGTGTTGCCTTTTCAATTTTCTGAGCCATATCTAGTGGTGTGTTTAGACTTTGAAGGTGAAAGAGCTCCTCCTCAGTGCAAACAAATTTGCATGTAGATGGAGCAAGATAATATCCTTCAAGAGGCAAAGGTGGAGTTGATGGAGCATCGTGTAGTGTGATGTACCGCGATGTTAAGACAGGCTGCTGGAAAGACAATAAGCTTCCTTCCTAGACCAACCCAAATGCACTTTCAGCAAGTGGCTTGTCAGGTGACATGTTCATGGTGGTAACAAGTGGCTTGTCCTCAGGGCTGAATTCTGCATATGCCTCCTCAACTCTAAACATGCATGAATCTGGTAAAGGGCCCACCATCCCTCTGTAGAGTCCACTTCAGTGTGGAAATATTTAGGTTAATTATTGTTGGTAACACTACATTTCTCATTGCTTTAATTACTATTTCAGTTTTTTTTTTTTTTTTTTTTTACATTTTATATGTATTATTTTAAATGCTTTAACAGCATAAAGCCTTGCAATGAAATGTAACAAAATATCTTTGTTCTCAGCATCCTTGTACCATAAAAAAAAAATGTGGTTGCTGAACTTCACCTCACTCCACCTTGTGCAGAACGGCTTGCTACAGGTTTTGTGATGACCATGGCATTGATCGGGCCTGGTTTCACACTCTGACAAACAAACGTAAATAATCATATAACAAATGGTAAACTACAAATGTTAAATGTACTTTTAAAAGAATTCAGTTTCTACATCAAATTAACCTGCATAACATAAACAACATTCTTAGAAAATTTAACCATGATATCTTTAATATGAACAGAATAAGGTCATGTCAAATATTGAAATCATGGTCAAATAAATGGTTGAAACTAAACTTTAAAGCTCCTAATCTCAAAATTACATTGAGATTTTAGTGTAAACTTCACAAACAATGTCACATATTGTGATTATACTGTCTAACAAATAAGCCTACATTTCTAAGGTTAAATTACCATTGTTCGTGGTTTATGCCAGGATTGTTCTCTTTCAGTGCAGCTAAGCACAGGGGGTACAACAGATAAATTAAGCTGGGAATAATGAGCAGTTTGAAACAGCAAGGCAACCGTATGATTGCACAAAGCAGTGCCTGCCACACATGAACACTTGCTGTGTGTGAGCACCAAAGGTGAAGCATCCTTGAGTCCAACCTAAAAAAAATGTATATATATATACATAATTATTAATTGTACTTCTTGCCAATAAAATACAAGTTAGAAGCATGTTAATTTTAGTAGAACAATAACCAAGGTGGCTTTGTAGGTGCAGATAACACTTTGGCTGCTCTGGGTTTATGTAATACTTAAATACTAAAACCATTTAGGTTTCTAAAATATGGAAGCCAAATTCAGACTGACAACATTCTGATTCTTCTGCCAAACCTCCTTGTTATTTGTAATACTTCAAAAAAATGAACACATCGGAACACACATGAACAATTCGGAACACAAATGAAGGCATTTGAACACTTGAACACCTGAATAGTGGTAAAGTTGGTTTTATATTTGCACATTTGAATTTTCCCCTTAATAATATAATTTTATAAAAGTTTTATATGCAAGCTCTAAATAGCTAAATCATATTAGAAGCAAATATCAAAGTACAACATTGTTCACAGTCAAATAAACAGTATTAATGTTGTTTTCAAGTCACACTTGTATGCTAATTCCGATCGAATATTCAAAGTAAAATGGTAAACAATATAGATACTTCTAAATGAACGAATGTGCGATTATAAAAAACAACTTCACCTCTAAAACACCTGAACTGGTTTTGGAGAACGGTGAACCCTATGTCACTAGCATACTATTAAATTGTGTGGTGCCTCATTTTTCCTCATTGACACCCTGTCTTTATTTGAAACTGATAACAATAACACAAACACATGATGAAAACAATAAATGCATTCCTGTTTGTTTACAGTTAGCCAACAATTGACGTTAGCAATGAAATTGATTAACATTAAATGTTGCTTACCTTCGTGTATATACGAGGCTGCGTATAGTTTAAAGCCTTTTTCCAGCTTGCTGGATGGAGCTGTTATAGTTCTGCAAATGCGATGCACATCGGTAATGTTAATCCGTGGGAGGTCCTGGAGACAGCGGGTGTAGAACATAGCCATTGCTAAACCGGAACTGAGTGAGCCCTATTGAAAAGAACGCGGAAGTAGGCGTGCAAGTAGCACATTCACCTGTACCGCATGTTTTTTCGATTGTGGGGAAAACCAGAGCACCTAGAGGAAACCCATGCGAACACTGGGAGAACATGCAAACTCCACACAGAAATGCCAACTGACCAGGGCAGAGTACTGTGTGTGTATATATATATATATATATATATATATATATATATATATATATATATATATATTGCATAAACTTTTCTAATATATTTATTTTTGTTTTATTATTAATTTAATTTGTATTTATTTACTTTTTTACGGTAAATACAAGTGTCATTACTATACGCAGTTTTTTTCCTATATTTGTGTCTGCCTATTATATCATAGAGGTAAAGTTGGTCTTATATTCGCACATTCGTTCATTTAGAAGTCTCTATATTGTTTACCATGTTACTTTGAATATTCGATCTGAATTAGCATGCAAATGTGATTTGAAAACAACATTAACACTGTTCATTTGACTGTGAACAATGTTGTACTTTGATACTCATTGAGTGCTAATATGATTTCACTATTTAGAGTTTGCAAATAATACTTTCATGAAACTATATTATTAAAGGGAAAGTCAGAATGTGCGAATATAAAACCAACTTTACCTCTATATTCCGATCGAATATTCAAAGTAACGTGGTAAACAATATCGAGACTTTTAAATGAATGAATGAATGTGTGAATATAAAACCAACTTTACCTTTATATTGTTTCTTGCTCAGAATTACCTGATTTATTTTTTTAATGACTATATAAGAAGGTATTTTATTTCTGTTCATTATTTTATTTTTTTAAACAGGACATTTTTATTGTTTTGTTCATTTAAAACAGGATAAAGTGTCCAAACACAGAAAAACTGCTGAAGCGACTGATCTTCACACTGTTATAAAGATGGCGTTTATTAAAGAGGAGAGTGAAGATTTGAAGATTGAAGAAACATTCACAGTCAAACAGGAAGATCTGCAGGAACAAACAGGTTGGTTTTCATTCTCAAAGACCAACTCAGTCATTTGATCCTCATTCAGATATATTTTTAATATTAAGAATGCTAAATAAAATCCATATTGCAGCCCTTGTAATATGATTTCGCTATTTAGAGTTTGCAAATAATACTGTTATGAAATTATATTATTAAGGGGAAAGTCCGAATGTGCGAATATAAAACCAACTTTACCTCTATGCCCTAAGTGTGCTGATAGAGGTAAAGTTGGTTTTATATTCGCACATTCGGACTTTCCCCTTAATAATATAATTTCATAAAAGTATTATTTGCAAACTCTAAATAGCAAAATCATATTAGCAGCCAATGACTATCAAAGTACAACATTGTTCAGAGTCAAATAAACTGTTAATGTTGTTTTTAAGTCATACTTGAATGCTAATTGCAATCGAATATTCAAAGTAACATGGTAAACAATACAGAGACTACTAAATAAATGAATGTGTGAATACAAAACCAACTTTACCTGTATAATGTGCTGCCTAGTTCTCCTAATCCACATAAGCTCTCATTAAAAGACAGGAATGAGTTTTTTACTTGTTCTCATTTATTTTGTCATTATTTTATATATTATTAGTCTCCATTTTTCACTACATTCTTAAGGTTATTGATTTTCTTCTACTGTTTGTAAAGAGTACTTGAGCACTGGTGCTATATAAAATAAATAAAAACAATCAATTTAAAAAGTTTAACTGAGCTGACGATATTTGAACTACAGTATTCTCATAAAAGATATCTGCTATTACAGTGATAGTGTTGGCTTAGTACTTTCCATTGGCATATGTCACGTTGATCACAATTCCCTTTTTTTATCAACTTCTTTAGGGGTTTAATCTTGTTTTTGTAGTTGTTACTAGTTCTCACAGATAGTAACTGAGTTAGAATTGCATCATTATAATAACTAATTACCAGGGCTATTGTGTTTAAACAGGGTTTCTGCAGGGTCTTAAAATGTCTTAAATTTCAAAATCTAACTTTTAGGCCTTAAAAGTCTTAAATTTACTGAAATATTGTGTTGTTGGTCTTAAATCTTTTTAAACAAGTCTTAAGTTTCCTTTGTTGATGGTTTGTTACCCAATCTGGCCAAAACCCACACGATCACCAACAATCCATCTCAATAAAACTTTCAACTTTTTATTCAAAAAGGACATTTTAACTCTGTTTATCATAATGGTAAGGACATCGACCTGGACAGATTGTTGTGCATAGATTTAGTTTATTATAGTTTTTAAAACTTTTAAAACATTTGTTCACTTGTTTTTTATTTCAAAGAAAGTTTATTTTGGAAAAAAGTGTGTGGATCCAAGTCGAGCTCTCTTGTTTTTACACAATATTTAAGATCTTTTACTAAGAAATATCTAAAATATTTTAACATTATTATTAATTTATTATTGTATCATTAAATGTATAAAATTGTAATATTTTTTGATAGGACAAATAAAAAAACTTTTTCTTCTGGGCCATTTGAAAAATTCCTTAGTCTAAAATTTCATTCATAATGGTCTTAAAAATGTCTTTAAAAGTCTTAAATTTAACTTGGTGACATCTGTAGAAACCCTGATTTAAAGTATGTCAGAAAATGTGGATGACTCTAATTTTAAATATGCTGAATGAAATGGACACTAAAATAATTAATTATTATAAAACATTGTACAGTTTTCTAAACTATATGATGTTGCTGTGGGACGATGTGAGACAAAACAAATTATAGTGGAACAGTAACTTTTAGCATTGCACTGACTACAACTGGCCAACAAACTAGTGTAAAAATGACTTTTGCTGCGTAAGAAATGGATTACAGCATGCTGATGATATGCAAACATTTGAGTGTAGAGCTCGTCAGTATTGATCATATTCTTCACGTACCAGCAGGTGCCGCCATTGTAATCTTTTTGCTTTTTAAAGAATAAATTTTTAGATCCTTAAAACCACGTTATGCTGCTGGTCTTTGATCTTGTGGGGGAAACCGGAGCACCCAGAGAAAACCCACGCCAGCTCGGGGATAACATAGAAATACAGAAATGCCAACTGACCCAGCCGAGGCTCCAACCAGCAACCTTCTTGCTGTGAGGCGACAGCACCACCTACTGTGCCTCCTCGTCGCCCGACAACACTGATTTATTTGCATATTTATTATGCGATATTCCAGTTTGGCAAATAAGTTAAATTGTCATTTTTGGATGGAAACATAGCTGTAAGGTTTGGAGCTTACACTGCGATTCTGAACAAATAGTCGGGAAACAGAAAGCAGTGGAAGGATGGCGTGTTTAAATCCATTATTTATCTGACTCCATCAAAGTTGTTATCATCATTGATAAAGAGAAAGAATCTCAAAGCTTAAAGCAGGTAAAGTTGTTTATTAAGTTGCATGTTTGAATATACAGACAGTAGAATAAAACAAACTAACATACTGTATAAAGAAATTAGCTGTAACATATGCACTGCTGAGCAAAAAAGAGAAGTGAGGGAGATGCAGAGTAAAAGCCATTCTCCCAGATCAACACTTACCGTTCCTTATTATACCCTGAGCAAAGCATTCCCAGGTGAAAAAAATATATAATTAAATGCAATTAAAATACACTTAAATACCCGCAAATAAAATTTTAGTACATTGTTGTTTTTTTTGTGTTAAATAAAAATTTGATGGTTTTACACTATAAATATACTAATTAAAAGTATGTTTACACTTCAGTAGGACTTTAGTACACTTGGCAAAAATATACTAAATACCAGTGATACTTAAATAAATTTTTAGTGTACTACAATAAAGTACACTACAGAAAAAGCATCAAAAAGTTTTATTAGTGTGTTTTTCAAAAGTGTGCTTTAAATGCTTTAAACATTAGTTGATTTTTAGTACACCGTTTACATACTAATCCTAAGTTTAAAATAAGTTAATATATAAAAAATCTGTTAGTAATGTATTGTAGTAGAAGTACATTTTCCCAAAAAAGTTGTACTTAAGTACACTTAATGTGAATGCATTATTATCACTAACACTTTAATAGATTTTGAGTGTGGTAATTTTAAGTTTATATTAAATTGACTTTATTAAAAATCTATTAGTAATGTATTGTAGTAGAAGTACATTTTCCCAAAATACTTTTAATACTATAATTTTATAGTATATAATTTAATTTTATAATTTGTATATTCTTTTAATATATTACTATTATACTTTAGATTAATCATAAATATATTTAAATGTTTAAAATTAGGGTTCAAGTGTATTTCTAGTTGTAACTAAATATATATATATTTTTAAAATACAGATTTAGTATGTTAAAAGCACATTTTAGTTCAATTTCAGGGTGTCTCAAAATAGCACAGTTGAGTACACTTAGATGGTATTAAGTTTATCTTAACATATACTTAATACTATCTTTTAGTACATTAAGTACAAAATTAGTGTGCGAAAATAGAGCACTTTTAGTACATTACTGAAAAGTGTACTAAGTATACTTAAATAAAGTGCATTTTAGTGCACTTTTTTTTTTACCTGGGTTGTCAAACATGAGTGTAAACCAACCCCAAAAACCAACTGAACATGAGAGCACAGCAGAGGAGATAAAGTGGGTGAGAAGAACATTATCATACTCTCCTCAGGCCATGACTCAACAATACTAAATATATTGTATATTGAAATACAAGCAATCAATGTCTCTGTTGATTTTAGCACTACAGCGCTTAAGTCAAACTGTCAAATGACACCAAACATGATAAAGCTATTTGCAGGAAGATCACAAGCAGAAGAATTGTGTATGGTGAAAAGCACATGGTCACTGTAAGCAAATGGCAGAGATTTGTATTGGAGCTGTGATCAACTCTGCCAAGCCAGTAGGACCCATCCCATGTTTGGAATGTCTCAGTAGTCCTTGATTAGCATTAAAGGAATATATAATTGAAGAATATATAATATTTTCTCATCCTACATAGCTATTGCCTTCATTTCAGTCACACAAAAAACAAAGTCACGTACGAGAATGGCTTGTTCTTCTTTAATTAATAACTAGCTTAAATTCGCAGACCTTCGACAGGGACATGTACTGTAACTAGATTAATGGGATTGTTACTCTTCTAAAAACTATGTTTTAGTACTGCTTGCATTCTTATTATTCAACTATTTTTATTGATTTTTCCAAAGTCTTCAATTTTTCCACAACACACATATTGAACAACAAATTAACATGGTACATAGCTACAGACATACTCACACCCCATAAATAAAAATAAATTAATTAATAAAAATAGATAAAATAAATTAGAAAACTAGGGATAAACTCTCACCATGGATATAATAACCTTTGAGCGTTCAATGTAGGAGAGGAAAGGCTGCTCAAAAATTTTTTGTAGAGTCTCGGATGATGTACTTAAGGTGCTCGAGTTTAGCATGTAATAACAATTCTAATATCCAATGTTTGTGGGATGGTGGGTTTGTTTTTTCCATCTTAGGAGAATCAGGCTTCTGGCCAATAAAGAAGAAAAGGCAATTATCATGATTACATATAGATGAAAATGATCTAAAAATATTTACTCAAAATTTATGTAATCTAGGGCATCGCCAGAACATCAGATCTGCTGGCTCCAAACCACATCTGGGGCAAGATGAATCTGACCCTGGATACATTTTTGCCAGCTTGCTCCTAGATAGGTGAAGCCTATAAAGCACCTTAAACTGTAGAAGACCATGTCTAATACATACAGGGGATGAGTGTACCAGTTCTATGGCATATTGCCAAACTGTATCTGCTATTTCTAGTACCAGTCCGTCTTCCCATTTTAGCTTTATACAATTTAGGCAAGGGGAGGCAGTTCTTTAGACCACTTCATATAACATGGACATCATACCCCTTTGATATGAGTCCATATTTACCAATTTATCTATCCAGCATGCTTATGGTTGGTTTTGTGAAGAAGACAAGTGTTTTTTAACGAAACTATGGACTTAAAAGTACCTTAAAGAGCCCATATTATACACGAAATAGGGTCATATCTTGGTTGTAAGGGTCTCCAACAACAGTCTAATATGCATGCAAGGTCAAAAAACACTTTCATGGTCTTATAATCTGCATTTATTTTCACCTAATTATCCCAGCGACTCCTGTATGAATCGTCCAGTGATTCATTTGTTCTCAAACCCCTCTTTAGCGTGAAGCTAATCTGCGCTGATTGGACCAATGACAGCCTGTTGCGATTGGTCGACTGCCTTCAGTGAGAGAGTGAAATGCCCAACAGCTAATCAGCAATATAAAAGTAATCACAGTTCATACACGTTCGATAGTGTAGGCGTGGATTTTAGCTGCCAGTGGGTCAATGTAAATACAGACGGTGGACTTGAAAATTCCGACGACTAACTATTTTATTGTGCAAAAACAGTTGAGGAGATCTTCTAGCTTGTCTCACTGCTCTTTTCACAGACACACACACAAACACATATTGCCCTCGTCCTAACACACACACACACAAACACTTAACCCTGCTCCGGACGACAACGCGCGCGCACACAAACAGACACACACACACACAAACACTTAACCCTGGTCCGGACGACAACGTACACACACACACCTCCGGATGACAGCGCGCGTACACGCACACACACAAACACTACCCTCCTCCACGGACCTCATTAAACAAAGCAGCATGCGTCACGTTTTTAACGTTACTTTGCACCCAATATGAGAATAAAGCGAGTTAACCTCATACAGTACACGCGGTTACAAGTGACAAATTACAACTAAATACATTTGCAAGCTAGAGTAAACGAGGCAACTTTAATCGCCTGTACTTGCACTTGAGAAATGGAGGAAGAAACCCATCCTGACATGTCCAGCAGTAAGTTACTCTTTACTGATCCTTACTTTAACAAACGCCGATGAAGTATTCTTTGTAGCATGTAGTTTCCAGAAGTTTCCAACTGCTTGGCTATAATGCTGAGGTTTCATCTTTGGGTAGAGACTCAATAATATCCATCTGCAGTGTGACTCCAATCGACCGGCATGTTTGCGTGTGTGTGTGTGTCTGGGTTTCTGTGTTAGAGGGCGGGGCCACAGGTTTCAAATCTCCCGGGTTTGCGCGTGCATGTAAATAACAGAGATAAAAGTCTATGGCTTGGGTGGCTGGAGTCACTGATAATTCACTTGACTTTCCTCATGCATCGCCTGGTGTAGATGTCGTGGTGGGAGGGAAGCTCACCTCCTACTACGCGTCCAGCAGTTCACACAATCCTATTTAGGCCTTTGCGATTGCTGCTGGTGCTATTTACATACCAGGTGGTGATACAGCCACACAGGATGCTCCCCACAGTGCAGGTGTAGAATGAGCGGAGGATGTGAGTGCTGACTCTCTTCACTGGTGTCCCGTTGATGGTGATGGGGGTGTGTTCTCTATTCTCTTTCCTGAAATCCACCACCAGCTCCTTGGTTTTGCTAATGTTGAGTGAGAGGTGGTTTTCCTCACACCACTGCGTCAGAGTGTGCACCTTCTCTCTGTTGGCCGTCTCATTATTATCTGTGATTAGGCCCACCTCTGTTGTGTCATCAGCAAATTTAACAATGACATTGGAGATGTGTTTGGCTGTACAGTCATGTGTGTACAGGGAGTAGAGGAGTGGACTGAGAACACAGCCCTGTGGATCACCAGTGTTGAGGATCAGTGTGGATAAGGATATGTTGTTCATTCTGACCACCTGGCGTCTGTTTGACAGGAAGTCCAGGATCTAGATGCACATAGAGCTGTGTAGACCCAGAGCTTGGTGCTTCACCACTAGTTTGGCAGGCACTGTAGTGTTGAATACTGAGCTGTAGTCCACAAACAGCATTCTCACATATGTGCTTTTATTTTCCAGGTGAGACAGAGCAGTGTGCAAAGTGAAAGCAATTGCATCATCAGTGGAGCGATTATTCCTGTAAGCAAATTGCAGAGGGTCAGTGTGAGCGGGCGGTACAGAGCAGATGAGCTTTTTAATCAGCTTGTCAAAGCACTTGCTGAAGATGGGTGTCAAAGCAACTGGACGCCAGTCATTTAAGCATGTGGTTTTAGATTATGTCGGTATGGGCACAATAGTAGCTGTCTTAAAGCATGTGCGAACCACAGGCCGAGAGAGCGAGAGGTTAACGATGTCCGTGAAAACCCCCGCTAGCTGGTGTGCGCATGCTTTAAGTACACGTCCAGGGATGCCATCTGGGCCGTAGCTTTCCGAATGCTCTTGTGACGCAAATATCTCGTTACGTCCGCTACAGAAACAGAGTGTGCTGGCGGTTTCGATATCGGCCGCGGGAGCGCACAGTGTGTGGGTGCTGTCCTGGGCTTTAAAGCAGGTGTACAACGAGTTGAGCTCGTCCAGGAGAGACGCAGAAATGTTGACAGTGGCGGGTTTGCTACTTTTAAAGTCTGTGATGTAATTAAGTCCCTGCCACATACTTCTCCCCTCTACCTTGTACCTCTGTATTGATGTTTTGCTGTTTTGATAGTTTACCTGATGTTGTAGTTTGCTTGTTTTTGTTCCTCAGCATTTCTGGATTTATAGGCGGAGGTTCACACTGATAGGGCTGTTCGAACTTCGCCATTAATCCATGGTTTTGGGTTGGGGTAGTTACGGACAGTTTTTGTTGGGACCATGTCTTCTATACACTTTCTGATGAAGCATGTAACAGTGTCTTGAGTAAACTTTAGGTCGTACTCACACTAGGTACAGTTGCCTCAAACTGGGCCAAACCACGCTTGTCCCCCCTCCCGTCTCCCCCGACGGCCCGCACTCACACCACAAATGGGCCTCGGCACGCTTACGTCATCGCTGCTGCGCTGTTCAGTGAAAAGCGCTTTCACTCAATCAGCAGCACAGTGGAGATTTCTCTAGTTATATCGTTTCAGTCGTTTGATATGCAGTGACATTCATTATATATTTCACCAAACAGTCCTTAGGGATGCATTTACACGCAGTCAGATATTTTGCCAAACAGATCCGCCACTTTTGGCGCTTATAAACAATCATAAAGCCCTCGTGCTGCAGGAATGAGGAGGTTTGCTGAAGGCACGCAACTGTTGTGCAGTGAGATGTCTGCGTCTTTAATAAATTACGGCAGTTTGCGTTCACTGAACAGTAAGAATGATTAATAAATCCATATGAAACAATCCCTTAAAGTCACGTCTCTCTTTCAGTTTCGGGCTTTGGCACGTTTTGCACTCACACAACAAATGTACCGGCCAAGTGAACCGCGCTCAGGCCCTTCTCTTCCAACCGGGCTAGGGCCAGCCAAGTGAACCGTGCTTGAGCCCGATTCAGCTAAGGGTCTTCTCAACGATCCGGGAAACTCACACTTCTCAAACGATCCGGGAAACGGGCCTGGGCACGGTACGGATGGCATAGTGTGAGTAGGCCCTTAATGTCGTCATCAGAAGCTGTCCGTAACATCTCCCAGTCCACAAGATCAAAACATTCTTGAAGTATAGAATCCGATTGGTCCGTCCAGCATTGAAACGTCTTGAGGGTGGGTGGTTCCCGTTTCAGTTTCTGCCTGTAAACAGGCAAGAGCAGAACAGAAGAGTCATCTGATTTGCCAAACGGTGGGCGGGGGAGGGATTTGTTGGCGTCCCGGAACAGAGAATAGCAGTGGTCCAAAATACGGTCACCACGCATGTTTGTGGTGATATGGTGATAGTATTTTGGAGCGATTGTCCAGAGATTGGCATTGTTAAAGTCCCCTGTAACAATAAACGCTGCCTCTGGGTGTGTGGTTTCCTGCTCGCTTATGCTCCCATTCAGTTTCCCAAGCGCCTGCTCTGTGTTGGCTTGAGGGTGGATGTAGACAGCTGTAATTATAACAGCTGTGAACTCTCTTGGTGGCCAGTGTGGTCGGCACCAAAGCATAAGGTATTCCAGATCAGGAGAACAAAAAAATCTAACTGGATGTATGTTTCTCAACCATAAGTTGTTAATAAATAAAAAAAAAAACACCTCCTTCTTTGCTTTCCCCTGTCAGTTCTTTCATTCTATCCACAGTTTCTTATCCATAGTATTCTATCCATAGTATTCCCTGTCTGCTAAACAAATTTTAGAGAAACATTTTGTTGTAATTATGAATATATACAAATAAAAATAGGCCATTGTTACGACCCCCTCGTTCAAGTGCAACATAAAAGAGCTCAGACAACAAAAAAATTATATATGCAACTTATTTATTATATACAACTAATAAAGCAACAAATCAAGAAACAAACAAATGTCTAGGGGAAAATGAAGAAAATAACTGACTTTAACTACACATAAATAATGCCAAACAAAACCATAAGGTTGCCAAAATAAAGAGATGGTCTTGATGCGAGGACGGCCAGTAGCCACACTATCCTACAGAAGCTAGCTCACTCTCGCATTTATATGCTTTGAACCAATTGGGGAGCAACCATGGCACCTAATCAGGATCTTCCACATCCAAAGTAGAATACTGGGGTCGTCACACCATTTACACCTTTCGAATCTGTGTCTTATCAATGTGACCAAAATTTCTTTTATGATGTATTATGTAAGAAACTCTAAAAACTGGACTGACACCGTTTCAATTTATTATAAGTTCTATGTTAAGCGGCTTTGACAGTTTACATTGTAAAAGCATTAGATAAATAAAGATGAATTGAATAGAATCTGCTTAAACGTGTACACGTTAATGGACCAAACACAATATGATCTGATTTATTTCACATTTAATGTGCATCAGAAATACAATGTGTGTAGACAATGTTTCCAGTGTCTTTTCACTTTTCAGCTTTTGATGAGAGTTTTTAAGACTTAATGAAAACTTTTTTTTTTCAGACCTAACTGAAGAGAGTGAGGGGAGTAAAGAGGAGGAACACCATGTTAAAATTGAGGACAAAACTCATTTACAGACTGATGGTATTTTGAAAAGGAGAGACAAGAATCGTTTCACCTGCACTCAGTGTGGGAAGAGTTTTGGAGGAAATGGCAATCTTAAGATTCACATGATAATCCACACCGGAAAGAAACCATTCACATGCACTCAGTGTGGGAAGAGTTTCAGCCAATCGTCTCACCTTAATGACCACATGATGATCCACACGGGAGAGAAACCATTCACATGCACTCAGTGTGGGAAGAGTTTCATCCGGTTATCATTGCTTAATCAACACATGATGATTCACACTGGAGAGAAACCATTCACATGCACTCAGTGTGGGAAGAGTTTCAGGCAATCATCATACCTTAATGAACACATGATGATCCACACCGGAGAGAAACCATTCACATGCACTCAGTGTTGGAAGAGTTTCAGCCGCTCATCAGACCTTAATCTACACATGAGGATCCACACTGGAGAGAAACCATTCACATGCACTCAATGTGGGAAGAGTTTCAGCTGCTCATCCCTTAATAAACACATGAGGATCCACACTGGAGAGAAACCATTCACATGCACTCAGTGTGGGAAGAGTTTCAGCTGCTCATCATACCTTAATCAACACATGAGGATCCACACTGGAGAGAAACCATTCACATGCACTAAGTGTGGGAAGAGTTTCAACTGCTCATCACACCTTAATCGACACATGAGGAACCACACTGGAGAGAAGCTATTCACTTGCACTCAGTGTGGGAAGAGTTTCAGACAACCATCACTCCTTTATCTACACATGATAAGCCACAACGGAGAGAAACCCACAGCTTCGGTGTGGGATGAGTTTCAGCAACTCCTCAGACCTTAATAAACACATGATGACCACCACTGTAGATAAACCACTCACATGCACTCTGTGTGGGAAAAGTATCAACCAATCAGTAAACCCTAATGAACACATTAAGATCCACTCTGGTGTGAAAGAGTATTTGTGCTTTGAGTGTGAGAAGACTTTTATTACAGCTCTAAAATTAAAACTGCACCAGACGTTTCACACTGGACAGTAGTGATGGGAAGTTCGTATCATTTTACTTACTCGGATCTTTGAGTCTCATTCATCAAGATGACAGAATCTTTTTTCGGAGTCACGTGACTGTATTGGCGGAGTAGCAGCTCAACATTTGGTCTCCGCAGCTCAGTGGTATATTTTTAGTATATAAAATAAGATATATAACGGCATATACTTTTAGACCTTGTGAATGGACATACGATCATGCCCACTACCCAGAAGAAGTTGAATCTGTCGGCAAAAACCTCTAAATCGACGGAGATTAAATCGCCTCAGGAGGACAGTCAATCAACGATCATGGCGGACCAGGTGTAGTTGTTGCTGAGCCGAGCTGAGACACACAGCTTGGTAGAAAGAATATCAACAGAGGTGCTTAAAGGTGTCAAAAGCTCGTTTGAAAAGAAAATCGACCCTGTTCTTAAGAAACTTGAGGAATGTTCCTCAAAAATTGGGACTTTGGACACGCAAATTACTGAGGTAGAATGCCGCGTATCAGACTCCGAGGATGCGATGACCACCTATGGTGCGAAACTTACTGATCTCGCGGAAAAACTGGCGTCCGCGCTGGAAAAAATAGACAATCTGGAGAAAAGAAACAGAAGATGCAATGTGCTGGTCGTCGGTCTTCCAGAGGGATGCGAGGGCAGTAATCCGATCTCTTTTTTCAAATCCTGGTTACCAGAGCTGCTACAGGTCAGTTTCAAAGGTGAGCATGTTAAACTGGATCGATGCCACCGCGCCCTCACTCGCCGCCCACCGCCTGGCCAGCGACAACTTTCAGGATAAATTTCGGATCATGCAAGCGGCGAGACAAACGTGCGCGCTGTCCTACAACGGTGCTTCAATTATGATATTCGAGGACTTTTCTGTGGCGGTGATGAGGAAAAGGCAGGAATTCTACCATGTTAAACAGCAGCTTAAAGAGAAGGGAATTGTCTTTGCCATGTTGTATCCAGCAGTTCTCAGGGTCAAGGTGAACGGTCAGGAGAGGTCTTTCAAGGACCCAAAGGATGTCACAGCATTTCTGGCGTCTGCCCCACTACAGAGCGGCTCACCTGACCGCACTGCTACTGACTGAGCATCCTTTTCCCATCCCAGTAGGGTTTTAGAGGGTTTAGCTGTTGAGATCGGACATTTCGTTTGAGGTCTACATTTTATTATAACAATTTATTATTGAAAATTTAGTATGGTTTCTTTAATACTGACAGATCCATATGTGATTACTTTTTCATTGCCATTTATGTCGCAATATTTGACTGAGCTGCAGTCCGGAAGTTTTTCTGTTACCTAAAGGTAGCTTATCGAAGCCTTAGAAAGGTTTTTTTATTTATTTATTTTTTTTGCTTGTTTTTCGTGTGCTGGTCCTGCACCTTCTCTATAACTAGAGGGAAGCTAGCTGACGGCCAAAATGGGCGTAACAGACCAAAGTCCTTTTCGTTTCGTTAATAGCTCTTTTTTGTTCCAATTTTTTTGATGTACATAGTTTTTACTTGATTCTTCTAAAATTGTGCAAAGAACGATTTTACCCCTGCGTTTTTTTTTCTTGTTTTTTTCTTCTTCTTTTTTTCCCTGCGTTTTCTCTCATTTTGTGGCTCCTTTTGTAATTTATTTTTTGACACATCATGTCTAGTAACTCCAACGTTAAAAATTTGTAGTTGGAATGTGAGAGGGATACACAATCCTATTAAGAGAAAGAAAATTCTTAGCTTTCTAAAGAAAGAACAGGTCCATATAGCCCTATTACAAGAAACCTATTTATCGTCTGCTGAGCACGCTAAGTTAAAACATGACTGGGTCGGACAGGTGTTTAGCTCTTCTTTTACTACCAAAAGCAGAGGTGTTGCCATCCTAATTAATAAATGTTTACCCTTACTTGAAGTTAAAACGGTCTCAGACAAATCAGGAAGATATATTATGTTAAGAGGCTCTCTTTATGGGCAAGACATTTCAGTTTTAAATATATATTTTCCACCTATTCAGACCACAGATTTTATTTCTAAGGTTTTTTCAAAATTTGCGGATTGGCTTTGTGACAACACAGTTATAGCAGGTGATTTTAATTGTTTTTTCTCCTCAGTAGTAGATAAATGTCCTTCAACACAAAATCATGGTCAGATGTCGAATAGAGCCAAAGCTGTTTTGGATACCTGCAAAGAACTTGATCTGGTTGATACTTGGAGGGTGTTACACCCTAATGATAAGGAGTTTACATATTATTCAGCCGTTCATAAAACCAGTAGTAGAATTGACTTGATCTTCACCCCCAAAATTTCTTTTAGTAAAGTTAAGTATTGTAATATTGGGGATATTTTGATATCTGATCATGCACCTGTCTGTATAGGCATAAATTTCAGTAACTTGACACTCCCTAAACAATGGAGGTATAATTCATACCTAAATTTTGACCCTAATTTTGAAGGTTTTTTAACAGAACAGATGAACCACTTTTTTGTAGAAAACAAAACTCCGGGTGTTTCCCCAGGGTTACTTTGGGATACAACAAAAGCATATGCTCGAGGTTTAATTATATCATATTCAGCTGGGCTTAGGAAAAAAAGTAGAAGAGAACAGAGAAACTTAGAGCTCAAACTACATGATCTACAGGCCAGATATAATTTGTCTCCCTCAGATGAACTAAGATGTGACATACAAAAACCAAAAACTGCATTGAAAGCGATACTTACGAAAAAGGCGGAGAAATCAATGTTCTTTGTAAAGCAAAGAATGTACGAATTTGCTAATAAACCTAATCGCTATTTGGCTAATCTTTTGCGGGTTAGGACATCTACTCAAAATATACTTTGTATTAAAGATTTGAATGGTTCTTTGAATTATAATAATAAGGAAATTAATAATAGTTTTAGAATTTTTTTTAGCAATTGTACACATCTCAATTTAATTATAGTGCGGAAATTAATATGGAAGCTTTTTTTACAAACCTATCTCTTCCTCAAATTTCAGATGACCAGAGAAAGATATTAGACGCTCCATTAACTCTCAGTGAATTTTAGAATAGTATTCAATCTCTCCCTAATAACAAGGCACCAGGTCCTGATGGTCTCAGTGCAGAGTTTTATAAAAAGTTTGTCAGTATTTTATCTGGTCCATTACATGAGATGATTCTTCACTCATTTGAAAACGGGGTCCTTCCCCCTTCAATGATGGAAGCTAATATTTCCTTGGTACAAAAAAAGGTAACCAGCTGATGAATGCTCCTCTTATAGGCCCATATCTGTTTTAAATATAGATTCTAAGCTTTTTGTCAAAGTACTGGCTTCTTGATTGGAGTCAATACTACCTTCTATTATTAATAACGATCAGACAGGATTTATACGGGGTAGATTCTCATCACATAATATAAGAAGGCTTTTTAACGTTATTAAACATTGTTCTTTGTATAGCCCAGACTCACTGGTTATATCACTTGATGCAGAAAAGGCTTTCGATCGGTTGGAATGGCCATACCTTTTTTTTGCGCTTAAAAAATTTGGGTTAGGGGCTGACTATATTAATTGGATCCGTATATTATACAATTTTCCTCTTTCTGCTGTAATTACTAATAGTCTTAGAACTAGTAACTTTAATATTGAAAGAGGTACAAGACAAGGATGCCCGTTGAGCCCTTTACTTTTTGCCCTAGCAATGGAACCCTTAGCGGTAAAAAATAAGACAGGATACAAACAACCAAGGTATTTCTTTAAAGGATCAACAGCATAAAATTTCGTTATATGCTGATGATGTTTTGATTTACTTAGAGTCCCCTAAGAAATCTATACCTAATTTGATGACACTAATTAATGATTATGGATCTTTCTCTGGTTACAAAATAAATTTTTCTAAGAGCGAAGCCATGCCTCTTAATAATTCGCATAGATTAAATCCTAGTATATCGCATCCATTTCGGTGGTCCCCCGGGGGCTTTTATTACTTGGGCATAAAAGTTTCCTCTCAGATATCAGACTTATATAGTCTAAACTTCATTCCCCTTTTACAATCGGTAATACAAAATTTGGATAGGTGGTGTGCCCTACCATTATCCTAACTGGGTCGTATTCATCTCATTAAAATGAATGTTCTTCCACGCTTTCTCTACTTATTTCAAATGCTCCCTATTAAAATTACTAAAAAAGTTATAGCCCAGTTGAATAGTGCTATAATTTCACTTATTTGGGCTAAAAAAAGACCAAGACTACGATATAATGTCCTTATTCTCCCCATTAAATCAGGTGGTTTAGCTGCCCCATCCTTTTTATATTATTATCTGGCTGCTTAGTCTAGGTTTCTTTTAGGATGGCTTATAGACGACCCAGAATCTACTTGGATTGGACCTGAAGCTGCATCCCTGGACAGGATTCCCCTACGTAATTTGCTTTATATCTCAACTGCTAAAGCTTCTGCTTTGATCAAAGGTAATATTATTTTAAAGAATTTGTTAGACATATGGTGACAAATTAGAAAACGTTAAGGTTATGAGAATTGTTTCTCACTATCAACCCCTCTCCATGGAAATCCAGATTTCCCACCAGGCCTTAGAGCTGGGCTGGAAGATTGGAGTGATAAGGGCATTAAAGTGGTGGGTGATATTATTCAGGATGGTACGATTCTCACATTCCAACAGATTAAGGATAAGTTTAGTATTCCTAATGTGGACTTTTTTAAGTATCTACAGGTTTGAAACTTTATTTTGACAAAATATAGAGATTACCCTGGAGGATTTGGTATTTCCCCAGTTGAATCACTTTTTGCCATTGAGAAGCAGGTCAAATGCATTACACGGCGTGTCTATGTAACCGGTTCTGCGTTGTGTTTTCTTATTTTTATGAAGAAATAACCAGTCGGACATCTGCAGTTGTGACGGCTCTTTACTCACTGAGAATAAACCAAAAGCACAGCTTTTACAGTGTGTCTTCGCCCTTACAGCTTTTCTCTCCCATGCGCAGTCAGTGCAGAAAGATGACAGATGGAGAGATAGAACAAAACTCCAAACAATATTAACAAAGTGACAACCCAGCTAGAAATTTTACGTTCCCTGAACGTTAAGAACGTTCTGAGAATGTCACAATGTTGAGTTCTTTAAAGTTTTGGAGGACGTTATTTGGGGACCTTTACAGAACATTCAGAACGTTCTCAGAATGTTTAGGGGACCAAACCTTATTGGAAAATTTGACATTCTCACAACGTTCTCATAACCTGCTTGTTGGTGTTAAGGGCGTTGTCTAGTAACGTTCCCAGAAAGACAAGATGTGGAATTCTTTAAAGGTGTGAGGGACGTTATTTTGCGGACCTTCACAGAATGTTATTTTCTTGTCCTGAATGTTAGAGACAGAAAGAGCTCAATCAATAAAATGTTACTAAAATTGGCTTTATTGGCAGAAAACATAAAGCATTTGTCAAACAATTTAATTTTTAATATGCTGTGTCTGTGTGTTTGTGTGCGTGTCTTAGTCACGTTCTCTATCGTCCAGTTGTCTTTCTGCTGCCTGACACAAAGCATAAATAACAATATTTACAAATAAGTTCACTTACTTTGTATTTATTTATTTTTTTTTACTTTCAGGTGTACACAGTGGTGCTTGAGTCTTATAAAATAATTCAAAATTAATATATTTTGAATTTTAAAAAATGTATAAATCTCCATATCTACATTCCACTTATCTATTATTGAAGAACTGCCACTCAAATATCTTTTGATAAGGAAACGGCGTTACACACTCCACTGAAGACATCCATAAGCCTACATAGTTATTTTCGTTTGCGAAGCGCAAAAATTTGTTTCCAAACTACTTCTAAATTCAATTCTAATTTCCAGCAAGTGAATAAATAAGCAATAATATAGAAGTGTGGTCAGAAAACTGAGTTGTTTTTTCACAAGGGGTTTTAATTCGTTTTTGACAGTACAGTGGATATTTTAGGCTATATACTACACTACCTCCTATTAAACATTGACAAAAAATATTGTCATTAAAAGCTAAAACTTTTATATAAAAAAAAAAAGCTCAATACTTTTTCCAGACTCTCCACAGTAAAATCATCAGAGTTAAATTTACTCAGTTCAGCAGTTGAAGTTAATGAGACAATGATGGGGTTAATTAAGTATTGAGCACTGATGATGAACACCTGCTGTTAATAAGCACAAACAGAGAAGAGAAACACAAAACTACATCTACCTTCAGTCGCAGCCGTATATAAAATAAACTAAATAAAACACATCAAATCTTTCAAAATCTCAGCAGAGCACCATTAAGCAACTCCACAAACTGCAGCTTTACTTATTAACAACCTGTTTGGCCTTATTTCTGCCAACCTCTACAAAATTACATATAGATAATATTAATAATTAACTAAGTCATTTTTTACAACAGCAATAAAAAAAAAATAAAAAAAAACACTTTTTGTGTTTAAGCTGTCACCATTGAGGAGAACAGTAGCTGCTTTACTTGGACTCTGACTCGATTGCTAATGTTTGTTTCTCTTTGCTTGCCAAATAGTGTATAGTGGCAAACATTGTATAAAGAGAGCAATTGTGCTCTGGATAATTGACTCTATGGTGGTTTAGTCAATGGTCAAATCAGTAAAATTGGTTTTGACCTATTAAGTTTAAATACTGTTGTATCACAAAAGGAGCACTGTATAAAGAAAACGGAGCTCACCAGTACTTTTCTTCAGGTCATAAAACACATTGAACATCTGAAACACTTAAAACACACAGACATAAAGAATCAGAGTATGTTTCTAAAATATGGTGATTTTTTTTTTTTTTTTCTACAGTGCATGCTGGGAACTATGGATGAATGTCGTATGATTCTCTTACCATGCACTGCAACCAAAAATAAATAAACCTCTAACCACTTTTGAGATTGATACGCTGATTATTGATGTCTGTGTCTCTGAATTGATTCAGATGCTCAATGTGTTTCAATAAATATAAAACCCCAGCTGAGGTTCATTCTCCTGATAAACACTGATTTTTGCACTTCTGTGATAAAGCATCATTTTAACATAATCTCTTATACAGTTACTCATGTCAAGAGTAAGAATCAATACAGGAGCAGTCAACTTGATCACATTTGCTCTCATTATACTTGATCTGGCAAGCAAAGTAAAAAATTGAACATTAGAAATTGAGTCCAAGTAAATCAATCACTTTTCTCCACGATGGTGACATCAGGGGGAAAAAAACGTTTTTTTTTTTGTTTTTTTTTGTAAAATGTAAAGAACTAAAACAGTTATTTTTCAATAAATCTCATGTGAACATCTGACAGAAATAAAGTCAATCAGGTAAACAATGAGCAAACAGCAGGTGTTCATCATCAGTGCTCAATCATCACTTAATTAACCCCATCATTGTCTCATTAACTTTAACTGCTGCTGAGTAAATTTAGAGAGGGATCAAATATTCTCTGAACTGAGTAAATTTTACTCTGAGGATTTTGCCGTGTAACCATTACTATAAAATAAATATTCAACACAAATGTCAATTACCAGTAAGAAATGAAACAGTTGGAACAGTCAGGAACAGTTGTATTTAATATCCGAGTGCTTTTAAGGACTAAACTTACCTGAAATTGGCGAAAGCAGCCGCATGAGCAGCTTTGTTGACAGGCAGAATGAGTGCCGTTGTTTAAGGATTTAGGGAATCGACTTTAAAAGAGTCGATTCCTCGATTCCTTAATGGACCTAGTGCTGGAATTGACTTGAAGACAGGAATCGACTTCCAGAAACGAGTATGTTTTTTTTTAAACTCTCCAGAATGAAGCAGTTACACGCTACACTATACAGTTATAATGCTCATTCTTGAGCACGATGAACATAGAAGACACGTTTTACGCGTTTGCTTTTGAATTTTGAGACCACCAGCACTAGCTATTAGAATTAGTGCTGCGGGAGTGCTCTTGGTAAAGTTATTATGTGACCATAGAATGACCAAAACAGAACGTCCTCCTTAAGTCATATTGGAAACGTTATTATATGACTAAAAGAGGACCATGTGAAAACGTTCTGGTAATGTTAGAAAGGTTGTCTTTGTAACGTCATTATGTGACCATATAATGACCAAAACAGAACGTTCTCCTCAAGTCATACTGGGAACGTTATTGTATGACTAAATGAGGACCATGTGAAACGTTCTGTTAATGTTAGAAAGGTTCTCTTTATAACGTTATTATGTGACCATATAATGACCAAAACAAAACGTCCTCCTGAAGTCATACTGGGAACGTTATTTTATGACTAAAAGACAACGTTTTGGTTCCAACATGGCGACGAGCTAGACAGACGTGCAACTCAACGCTCTTACCACAGACGGCCAGAATTTAAACTTTAAGAAACTTTTAGATATTAAACTGACGAAATAGCCTCCGAGTTCAACCCCGGTCATAAAAAAAAAAATTGCTTCGCCATGGCAAATCGAAGAAATACAAGGAAGAATCCAGAGGAAAGTCCTGACGGTGACGAAGCTAACGGTAGCGCCAAGCTAACAAGTGAAGCTACAACGAACAACGAGGAAAACGATGTGATGAATGCTCTCGCAGACATGAAACACTTTTTCACATCTCAATTTGAAGGCGTTCTGAATGCTATTCAAGGAATTAAAAATGAAATCTCCGAATTTGGCGGCAGATTAGCAGAGGCTGAACATCGAATTAGTGATACCGAGGATAATGTGGATAAGCTACATGAAAACTCTGGAAAGCGGAGTTGTAACACTCAGCACGGACCTGGATGACTTAGAAAACCGTAATCGCCGTTGCAATCTCCGGCTAGTCAACCTACCCGAAAAAGCGGAAGGGACGGACGCGGCAAACTTTCTAGAAAAGTGGCTTACTGATGTGTTTGGAGCATCTACTTTCCCGACTCCAGTGATTATTGAAAGAGCGCACAGAATCGGCAGGCTTCAGGCAAAGCCTCAGCAATACCCGCGAATACTGATCATGAAATTCCTCAACTTTCGTGACCGACAGAGAGTAATACAGGCTGCCAGAGAGATGGGAATTGTGAAATTTCGAGTAGGGGGAGGCTGCAGACTTGGATCCAGACAGATCTACGGCCCAAGCAGTTTTACGGTCCAGGCAGTTTTACGCCCCTGTTGTTCCTGTTGTGTCCAGTAGAGGGAGGTAGTAGAGTGTTATTTTAAGCCTCCAGAACTTTATCTCACCCAACCAAACGCGACACGATGAAGAGGTGTCTATGTTAAATACGTGTTTAAAACAAGAAACTTAAACCTTTTTTTTTAATTAGATTAAGATCGATTTGAGTGTATGTCAACACAAACAAATTGGTGTAATATAATAGCAATGTGTTAGTTTGACTCAATTTTAGGTAACTATGTGCAGGTAAGCTACATGTTCTACATCAACAAAAGAGTAAAATAACATTAACCTACATAAGAAAGTGTGTTATGTAGGGTAATTTTCTTTTACCTTTTTGTCTCAGCAAGGGAGTAATTATTATATATTTAATAATTTTTTAAAGATATATATTTTCTCATAGATTAGACAATACACTTGCATGGTCTGGGTTGTTAGCCAAATCTACACTCCAACTACACTATTCCTCCAAATTTGACTTTCTTAAATATTGAAATAAATCTAAACAGGTCTGAAAATTTAATAGATTTTATTTTAAATTTTAAAATTGCATTACTTTCAATTACAATCAATGTAATGCAATCCTGTTCTAATTTAAACAATTAAATTGTTTAAATCATATATCTATAAATGCATATAGAAACTCCCAATTATAAATGGTCTACTCATTTTTGGTCATATAGCTATACAGTACATTTTATATATTACCAATGAAGTTTGAATTGCACATGCAATCATATTGTTTATACCTTATTGTTTCATAATATTTATTGTAACAATACCTCTGCATTCTTATCAAAGCACATCATTACTCCAAATTACACTGTATTGTTTGGTTATAATTTTGTTATTTTCAAAATGCAAATTTATATATGAACAATACAACAAATGCGTATCTCTATATGAAAACGTATAGCTTGGCAACAATTAACCATTACACTATCCAACAACTTGTGTTTTTAATTTTTCTAATTAAATGAATCTAAATTAATTTGCAATTGGGCTTTTGCATATCTGGAATTATTTGGTGAGTGTATCAATTCTGCATATTACATAGTGAGTTTATAACTCACTTTATGATACATTAACTTGGCGTTCATATTTAGCGTAATCTAATTTAAAACATACATTTATGAACAGGACATTTAATAATCTGAGAGTGTTGACTTCAAATATATTATGTGGCCATGAATCTTTCATCCCCCCTACTGGACGCATCAGGAACAACAGGGGCATAAAACTGTGGGGCGTAAAACTGCCTGGGCCGTAAACTGCCTAGATCCAAGTCTGCAGACGCCCCATATAGGAAATTTCAGGAGCACAAGGTGATGTTTTTCCCGGACTTCTCGGTAGCGGTGAGGAAACAACGAAAGCAATTCGATGATGTGAAGAAACGACTCCAGGTACTAAATATTCCTTACAGATTTATGTATCCTGCCAAACTGAGCTTCATGCGTAAGGGCCAGTGGAGGATCTGTGAGACGCCAGAGGATGTACAGAAGTGTATTGAAGAATTCGGAGAAACATCAGGATAGTAAAGACAAATTTCAAATAGTTGGCTGAATGTTCAACTATTTTATTTTTCAAAGCTATTATCATAAATCAAGGTAATTAACCGCGAACACGTAACGTGACAATTATTCACCTACTGTATAATGGCCGGTTAAAAACAAATAGGCCTATATTTAAATGCAAGTCAGTTCAATGATTGTTTGAAGAAAATGTTTGATTATTCTTGATGTTCCATTTCATTAGGTTGTCTGTGGGTAGGGCAATGTCCAATGACTCTTTTATTGCTAGCCAAGGATGTGTTCCTAGTAATACGACCATCCAGGCCTGTTGAAGAATCTTTGCAATATGATGGGAAAGAGATAGATACCGGCTGGTTCTGTTCAAATGGGGTAAACGCCGGTTTGTTAAGGTTTTTCTTTTCCCTTTTTCCCCCTGTTTTTTTTCCTTTTCTTTTTTCTTTTTCTTTAATGGGCAATTTTTTTTCTCTTTTTTTGTATTTATTTCTTTTATTAATTTTTGCATTATGATTATGGACATATGGACATGTAATATTCCTAAGTATGTCAAGTGAATCTAAGTTAACATTTATATCCTGGAATGTTAGGGGGTTGGGTAAACTTTCAAAGTTAAAACAAGTCATGACTAGACTTAAAACATTTAAAGCACCTACTGTATTTCTACAAGAAACCCATCTTTTGTCTAACGAATTACTAAAAGTACGTAGAAGATGGCCAGGTAAAGTAATCTCTGCTTCATATGCATCTAACTCAAGGGGTGTATTAATTCTGATACACAAAGCCATTCCATTTAAAGTGTCAAAAGTGATTGCAGATAAATTCGGCAGATATTTAATTGTTCAAGGCTTTCTTATAGATAATAATATTACCCTTGTAAATGTGTATGGACCCAACTCTGACAGTCCAGAATTTTTTGAGAACTTGTTCTTAATCTTGGCCTCGCAACCTGGCTATTTAATTATAGGAGGAGATTTTAATGTGACATTAAACCCACATTTAGATCGATACAATAGTAAAGAGATGGCTCACACACAAAGTAAGAAAAAACTTAATAGTTTTATAGAGGAACTTGATTTATGTGATCCATGGAGGAGAAAATATCCAAACAAAACTGAATATTCATGTTGTAGTTCATCATTAAAATCATATTCACGAATAGACTATTTTTTAATCTCCAATAATTTATTCCATCAAATTGTTGACTGCTCCTATGAGGCTATTGTAATTTCAGACCATGGTCAAGTAAAACTTGTATATAATGTTTCAAAAATGATAAAAGGGCCTTGTAGATGGAGATTTCATCCAAGATGGCTTCATGATCCAAAATTTATGGAGTTCATTGGTACTCAAATTGATTTATTTTTTAAAACTAATCTGAAAGAAACATCTGCATCTATAAGATGGGAAGCCTTTAAGGCTTATATAAGGGGCCAAATGATAAGCTACACAAGCTCTGTCAATAGAAAAAGGAAAATGGAATTCGGAAATTAGAAGAAGATATATATTCAGATTTGGCAAATCCCAACATACTTAAACTGGAGCTGCTTATTCTAAGAGCAAAATATAATGAAATATCTGCAACAAAAGCTGAAGCCAGTTTAATCCGTCTTAAACAAACATTTTATAAGAATGGAGAAAAGGCAAGTAGACTTTTGTCTTGGCAGATAAAACAATTACAATCAAGTAAAGCTATACATAATATTTATACAACAGCTGGTAATCTGACTTCAGACCCAGATGAGATTAATGAAACTTTTTCCAAATTCTTCCAAACGCTATACAATACAGAATCATCAGAATGCAGCATGGACCAAACTTTATTTTTAGATGATCTTTTGATTCCTTCTATAAGCATTGAAACCAAAAAAGAACTGGAGGAACCTCTAACTAGTAAAGAAATTTTAAATGGTATTGTGAATATGAAAAGTGGTAAAACAGCTGGACTAGACGGGATACCAATTGATATATATAAAGCCTTTAAAGATAAATTAGCAGTTCCTTTGTTAGAAATGTATGAAGAGTCGATGTTGGAGGGCTGTCTTCCTCCTTCTCTAAGAGCTGCATTAATAACACTCATTCCTAAACCCCATAAACCCTTAGACAGATGTGAATCATACAGGCCAATTTCGTTAATGAACTCCGATGCCAAAATTATAGCCAAGATTTTAGCCCTTCGATTGGAAGCTCATCTACCATCCCTAATAGGAATGGACCAAAATGGCTTTGTTCGAAACAGACAGGCCTTTCATAACATCAGGCGAGTACTAAATATCGTTCATGAGATGGATGGCTCTAAAGATACAGGTATTTTATCGTTAGATGCAGAAAAAGCATTTGACAGAGTCGAATGGTCCTATTTATTTGACATACTCAGCCGTTTTGGATGTGGACAGAATTTTTGCCAGTGGGTGAAGACCTTGTATCAAAGTCCATCTGCAGAAGTAATTACCAATAACTTAATCTCCAAACCATTTAATCTATATCGTGGCACACGTCAAGGCTGTCCACTTTCTCCTTTATTATTTGTAATGACTTTGGAACCTTTGGCAATAGCAATTAGAACTCACCCATCTATAAAGGGAATTGAAATTGCAGGTGTAGAGCATCGGATATCTCTCTACGCAGACGATATTGTTTTATTTTTAACAAAACTTAAAGATTCAATACCAAATCTTAACAAATTGATTAATAAATTTGGAAAATTTTCAGGTTACAAAGTTAACTATTCAAAGTCATCTATCCTCTTTCCTAATGAACAGGAGAGACAAAATCCAGTAATACAACACCCTTATGAAACTTCTGTAGACGGATTTGGATATTTGGGAATCAAAGTTACTCCACAAGTAAAAAATCTTATCTCAGCCAATTATACTCCTCTGATAACTCAGGTAAACGAAAGTTTGAACAGATGGATGTCTCTTCCTCTCACTATTGGAAGGGTGAATACCATTAAAATGAATATTCTCCCTAAATTTCTATATTTGTTTCAGTCAATCCCCCTGACCCCTCCTCCTTCCTTTTTCTCAAATATGAAAAAGGCATTTATTAAATTTATTTGGAATAATAGACGCTCAAGGCTTCGCTTATTACTCCTGTATCTTCCTTATGAACGAGGCGGGCTGCGACTCCCTAATCTTTTTTGGTATTTTAAGGCAGCTCAGCTAAGATCTGCATGTTATTGGTTTGCTGGCTCACCTAGCATTCCATTGATACAGATTGAAAGAAAATGTACAGGCAATTTGAGTCTTGACACATATTTATACTCTGCTTCTTTAAAGAAACTCAAACAAAATACATCTAACCCATTTGTGAGAGCCACTATTTTATCATGGCATGAGTCACAGGTTGAGCTGGGAGAAACCCCGGTACTTTCTAAATTCTCTCCCATTTGGGGTAATGCATTATTCGTACCAGGGAAATCAGACAAGGGTTTTAAGCTTTGGTTCCAGAAAGGCTTGCAAAAGATATCAGATCTTTATGAAGATAATATATTGATGTCCTTTGAAACCTTAAAGGAAAGATATAAAATTCCTCAGTCTCATTTTTTTAAGTATCTTCAGATCCGTAATTTTATAAGATCTAAAAATCATTCATATTAGTGTCCGACCCTAAGTAGTTTAGAAGAAATTGCAGTTAAAGATCCCAGTGCCAAATACAAAATTTCTACACTATATAGCAGATTTGTTAATGCTTCCAAAGAATCTACAAATCATAAAAGACTGGCTTGGATTGAAGACTTTCAAATAGATATTACAGAAAATGAATGGGAAGAAAGTTGTCTTCAAGCGCAAACATTATCAATCAATACCCGTTTTAAATTAATCCAATATAATTGGGTAATGAGAACATATATAACACCAGAAATGTTAAATAAATTTAATAGAAATATTCTGGACATTTGTGGAAAATGTTTGACTTACAAGGGCACACTGTTCCATTGTGTTTGGCAATGTGAGCACTTGCAATTCTTTTGGAAAGAAATAATTGGTGTAATCTCTAAAACTATTGGTAAAGAAATCCCTGTTTGCCCTAAAATCTGTATCCTTGGTCTTTTCCCACCTGCCTTATCGCTGAAGTCATATGAACAGAAGTTTATAAATCTGTGTCTATTACATGCGAAGCGCCTGATTGCCATTCACTGGAAAAGTTCTCATGCTCCATCTTTGTCACTCTGGATTAAGGAAATGTCTTCCTGTATAGCAATGGAAAGGTTGACTTATTCAATCAAACAAAAAATGCACATATTCTACAAGATTTGGGACTTCTTCCTTTATTTTTTAAATAACAGTGCACTGACTGTTTAGTAATCCCAAACAATGTGACTGTTAAAATACACTGTTTGTAATGACTAACTTTAATATACTTTCACTGGAATGTATATGTTGAAATGTCAATTTTTTAATGGTATTTATTTTTTATATATTTTTAATTTTTAACAAAATTGCCCTTTTTATTTTTATCTTTAAGTTTATTTTAGTTAATCTTTATTTTCTATTTATTTGTTTTTGTATTACTTTCCTCGCATGAGAATGCATTTTTTTATTCTATTCCTTTCTTTTTTTAATTTTTAATTTTTATTTTGAACGTCGGGATGGGGCGGGAGTTCTTTGATTGGTATTTGGTTACTAATACAGTAAGAATGTATCACACCTTTCTGAAACAATAAAAGTGTTTAAAAAAAAAAAAAAAAAAAGAAAGCCACTCTCCCATAATCTGAGGGAAAGGTGCAGTTTGGATTTGAACCTAGCACCTGCTGTTCCCAAGACAGGTGCTCTGGCCAACTTAGTCTTAACACTAAAAGAAAAAACCTCTGGATACGATACTTCCAAACGCAGTTTCATCTAAGACAGTGGGGGGGGAAGCAAAATTTACTGTGCTTTCTACTCAGTTACTTTGCACATGCATAAAGAGGCTTTTGTACGACAAATCCAAAAGGCGTGATCTCAACAATAGGTGGCAGTTACTTTTCCCCAAAACCACAGGTTGCCGACGAGTCATTCCTCAAGCCCACTAGGCCCTACACCGTTTCCTAATCTCCCTTATTTAAAACAGCTCAATTAAGTCATCGGCTTTATTGTAGAGTACCCCTAGTATCTGAGCCTGCACTGCGCAATGAAAGAAAGAAGCAAAACGGGATGGACAGATGCCTAAAATGTTAGAAACGCACCACACCTTAAGTCAGTGAAGAAAAAGAGCAAAGCTTGCGACTCTGGTGGGACTCGAACCTAAGTGAACCTAACTAGAGCCTAAATGTGCTGCTTCCTCTAGAACTGTTGGACAGAAAGCACTTTTTAGTACTCTCTGGCCCATGAAAGAACAGCCAACTGCGGACAAGGCACTGCTGGAATTCAAAGCCAGGATCTCCTGTTTACTAGACAGGCACTTTGACCAACTAAGCCACAGCGCCAAACGACCTTGACACAGGCTAAATGTTTAATTCCAAAAAATAAAAAAAAACTAACAACGGTAGCGCTGCATGTGGGAATGTCTGGACTTGAAATATTAAAGTCCAATTGGTTAGGCATTACCACACTATGCTATATAAAGGCATCGTCCAAAGCCCTCTTGAACGAGCAGCGTTTTTAAGGATTTGAGTGTTGTTAAGAAACCGACTGCTAAACATCCCGCTGCGTAAACACTCGTTACTCTTAACAAAAGCAAACACAAAACCTGTACATTAGGCACTGCAGGGATTTGAACCCAGGATCTCCTGTTTGAATAGGAGGCAAGACGTTTTTGCACACAGAGACCAAAAAAAGACAGCAAGTCTTAAAATGGCAAGCAAAGAGGTTGTTTAACTCTATTTGTCGCACTATTCATTACGCCTCAAAGCTATACAATTTTATAATTCATTCCGGTGAGCTCTATAAAACAAGCACACGCACCACCTGGACTAAGGCGCTGCTGGGATTTGAGCCCAGGATCTCCTGTTTACAAGACAGGCACTTTGACCAGCTAAGCCACAGCGCCACAGAAATTCACAAGAAGAGACATTTGCCCGATAACAAAAATCGAAGAAGGAAAAATAATACACAACAAAAACCAGCATGTCAGGATGCAGAAAATGCTGACAAGCCGGACGCGGTCTTTTAGAGTCTGGATGATCATGTCTCAAGCCTGACCATGTCATCCAAACCCAGAGTCAGCTCGGAAAATGGAAATCAGGACAAACATATGCTATCGGCCATTGAAAGAGTTTCAGATCAGAAAGCCACTCTCCCATAATCTGAGGGAAAGGTGCAGTTTGGATTTGAACCTAGCACCTGCTGTTCCCAAGACAGGTGCTCTGGCCAACTTAGTCTTAACACTAAAAGAAAGAACCTCTGCATACAATACTTCCAAACGCAGTTTCATCTAAGACAGTGGGGGGGAAGCAAAATTTACTGTGCTTTCTACTCAGTTACTTTGCACATGCATAAAGAGGCTCTTGTACGACAAATCCAAAAGGCGTGATCTCAACAATAGGTGGCAGTTACTTTTCCCCAAAACCATAGGTTGCCGACGAGTCATTCCTCAAGCCCACTAGGCCCTACACCGTTTTCTAATCTCCCTTATTTAAAACAGCTCAATTAAGTCATCGGCTTTATTGTAGAGTACCCCTAGTATCTGAGCCTGCACTGCGCAATGAAAGAAAGAAGCAAAACGGGATGGACAGATGCCTAAAATGTTAGAAACGCACCACACCTTAAGCCAAGGAAGAAAAAGAGCAAAGCTTGCGACTCTGGTGGGACTCGAACCCACGACCTTTGAATGGCTCAGCTCACAGCCTAAAAGTCCAATGCGCTATCCATTGCGCCACAGAGCCTAAGTGCTCTGCTTCCTCTAGAACTGTCGGACAGAAAGCACTTTTTAGTACTCTCTGGCCCATGAAAGAACAGCCAACTGCGGACAAGGCACTGCTGGAATTCAAAGCCAGGATCTCCTGTTTACTAGACAGGCACTTTGACCAACTAAGCCACAGCGCCAAGCGACCTTGACACAGGCTAAATGTTTAATTCCAAAAAAAAAAAAAAAAACTAACAACGGTAGCGCTGCATGTGGGAATGTCTGGACCTGAAATATTAAAGTCCAATTGGTTAGGCATTACCACACTATGCTATATAAAGGCATCGTCCAAAGCCCTCTTGAACGAGCAGCGTTCTTAAGGATTTGAGTGTTGTTAATAAACCGACTGCTAAACATCCCGCTGCGTAAACACTCGTTACTCTTAACAAAAGCAAACACAAAACCTGTACATTAGGCACTGCTGGGATTTGAACCAAGAATCTCCTGTTTACTAGACAGGCGCTTTGACCAACTAAGCCACAGCGCCAACGCTGAATAGGAGGCAAGACGTTTTTGCACACAGAGACCAAAAAAAGACAGCAAGTCTTAAAATAGCAAGCAAAGAGGTTGTTTAACTCTATTTGTCGCACTATTCATTACGCCTCAAAGCTATACAATTTTATAATTCATTCCGGTGAGCTCTATAAAACAAGCACACACACCACCTGGACTAAGGCGCTGCTGGGATTTGAGCCCAGGAACTCCTGTTTACAAGACAGGCGCTTTGACCAGCTAAGCCACAGCGCCACAGAAATTCACATGAAGAGACATTTGCCCGATAACAAAAATCGAAGAAGAAAAAATAATACACAACAAAAACCAGCATGTCAGGATGCAGAAAATTCTGACAAGCCGGACGCGGTCTTTTAGAGTCTGGATGATCATGTCTCAAGCCTGACCATGTCATCCAAACCCAGAGTCAGCTCGGAAAATGGAAATCAGGACAAACATATGCTATCGGCCATTGAAAGAGTTTCAGATCCGAAAGCCACTCTCCCATAATCTGAGGGAAAGGTGCAGTTTGGATTTGAACCTAGCACCTGCTGTTCCCAAGACAGGTGCTCTGGCCAACTTAGTCTTAACACTAAAAGAAAAAACCTCTGCATACAATACTTCCAAACGCAGTTTCAGAAATCCGAAGAAATCCAAAAGGCGTGATCTCAACAATAGGTGGCAGTTACTTTTCCCCCAAAACCACAGGTTGCCGACGAGTCATTCCTCAAGCCCACTAGGCCCTACACCGTTTTCTAATCTCCCTTATTTAAAACAGCTCAATTAAGTCATCGGCTTTATTGTAGAGTACCCCTAGTATCTGAGCCTGCACTGCGCAATGAAAGAAAGAAGCAAAACGGGATGGACAGATGCCTAAAATGTTAGAAACGCACCACACCTTAAGTCAAGGAAGAAAAAGAGCAAAGCTTGCGACTCTGGTGGGACTCGAACCCACAAGCTTTGAATGGCTCAGCTCACAGCCTAGAAGTCCAATGCGCTATCCATTGCGCCACAGAGCCTAAGTGCTCTGCTTCCTCTAGAACTGTCGGACAGAAAGCACTTTTTAGTACTCTCTGGCCCATGAAAGAACAGCCAACTGCGGACAAGGCACTGCTGGAATTCAAAGCCAGGATCTCCTGTTTACCAGACAGGCACTTTGACCAACTAAGCCACAGCGCCAAACGACCTTGACACAGGCTAAATGTTTAATTCCAAAAAAATAAAAAAAAAACTAACAACGGTATCGCTGCATGTGGGAATGTCTGGACTTGAAATATTAAAGTCCAATTGGTTAGGCATTACCACACTATGCTATATAAAGGCATCGTCCAAAGCCCTCTTGAACGAGCAGCGTTCTTAAGGATTTGAGTGTTGTTAAGGAACCGACTGCTAAACATCCCGCTGCGTAAACACTCATTACTCTTAACAAAAGCAAACACAAAACCTGTACATTAGGCACTGCTGGGATTTGAACCCAGGATCTCCTGTTTACTAGACAGGCGCTTTGACCAACTAAGCCACAGCGCCAACGCTGAATAGGAGGCAAGACGTTTTTGCACACAGAGACCAAACAAAGACAGCAAGTCTTAAAATGGCCAGCAAAGAGGTTGTTTAACTCTATTTGTCGCACTATTCATTACGCCTCAAAGCTATACAATTTTATAATTCATTCCGATGAGCTCTATAAAACAAGCACACGCACCACCTGGACTAAGGCGCTGCTGGGATTTGAGCCCAGGATCTCCTGTTTACAAGACAGGCGCTTTGACCAGCTAAGCCACAGCGCCACAGAAATTCACAAGAAGAGACATTTGCCCGATAACAAAAATCGAAGAAGGAAAAATAATACACAACAAAAACCAGCATGTCAGGATGCAGAAAATGCTGACAAGCCGGACGCGGTCTTTTAGAGTCTGGATGATCATGTCTCAAGCCTGACCATGTCATCCAAACCCAGAGTCAGCTCGGAAAATGGAAATCAGGACAAACATATGCTATCGGCCATTGAAAGAGTTTCAGATCAGAAAGCCACTCTCCCATAATCTGAGGGAAAGGTGCAGTTTGAATTTGTACCTAGCACCTGCTGTTCCCAAGACAGGTGCTCTGGCCAACTTAGTCTTAACACTAAAAGAAAAAACCTCTGCATACGATACTTCCAAACGCAGTTTCATCTAAGACAGTGGGGGGGGAAGCAAAATTTACTGTGCTTTCTACTCAGTTACTTTGCACATGCATAAAGAGGCTCTTGTACGACAAATCCAAAAGGCGTGATCTCAACAATAGGTGGCAGTTACTTTTCCCCAAAACCACAGGTTGCCGACGAGTCATTCCTCAAGCCCACTAGACCCTACACCGTTTTCTAATCTCCCTTATTTAAAACAGCTCAATTAAGTCATCGGCTTTATTGTAGAGTACCCCTAGTATCTGAGCCTGCACTGCGCAATGAAAGAAAGAAGCAAAACGGGATGGACAGATGCCTAAAATGTTAGAAACGCACCACACCTTAAGCCAAGGAAGAAAAAGAGCAAAGCTTGCGACTCTGGTGGGGCTCGAACCCACAAGCTTTGAATAGCTCAGCTCACAGCCTAGAAGTCCAATGCGCTATCCATTGCGCCACAGAGCCTAAGCGCTCTGCTTCCTCTAGAACTGTCGGACAGAAAGCACTTTTTAGTACTCTCTGGCCCATGAAAGAACAGCCAGCTGCAGACAAGGCACTGCTGGAATTCAAAGCCAGGATCTCCTGTTTACTAGACAGGCACTTTGACCAACTAAGCCACAGCGCCAAGCAACCTTGACACAGGCTAAATGTTTAATTCCAAAAAAAAAAAAAAAAAAAACTAACAACGGTAGCGCTGCATGTGGGAATGTCTGGACCTGAAATATTAAAGTCCAATTGGTTAGGCATTACCACACTATGCTATATAAAGGCATCGTCCAAAGCCCTCTTGAACGAGCAGCGTTCTTAAGGATTTGAGTGTTGTTAATAAACCGACTGCTAAACATCCCGCTGCGTAAACACTCGTTACTCTTAACAAAAAGCAAACACAAAACCTGTACATTAGGCACTGCTGGGATTTGAACCAAGGATCTCCTGTTTACTAGACAGGCGCTTTGACCAACTAAGCCACAGCGCCAACGCTGAATAGGAGGCAAGACGTTTTTGCACACAGAGACCAAACAAAGACAGCAAGTCTTAAAATATCAAGCAAAGAGGTTGTTTAACTCTATTTGTCGCACTATTCATTACGCCTCAAAGCTATACAATTTTATAATTCATTCCAGTGAGCTCTATAAAACAAGCACACGCACCACCTGGACTAAGGCGCTGCTGGGATTTGAGCCCAGGATCTCCTGTTTACAAGACAGGCGCTTTGACCAGCTAAGCCACAGCACCACAGAAATTCAGAAGAAGAGACATTTGCCCGATAACAAAAATCGAAGAAGAAAAAATAATACACAACAAAAACCAGCATGTCAGGATGCAGAAAATGCTGACAAGCCGGACGCGGTCTTTTAGAGTCTGGATGATCATGTCTCAAGCCTGACCATGTCATCCAAACCCAGAGTCAGCTCAGAAAATGGAAATCAGGACAAACATATGCTATCGGCCATTGAAAGAGTTTCAGATCAGAAAGCCACTCTCCCATAATCTGAGAGAAAGGTGCAGTTTGGATTTGAACCTAGCACCTGCTGTTCCCAAGACAGGTGCTCTGGCCAACTTAGTCTTAACACTAAAAGAAAGAACCTCTGCATACAATACTTCCAAACGCAGTTTCTGAAATCCAAAGAAATCCAAAAGGCGTGATCTCAACAATAGGTGGCAGTTACTTTTCCCCAAAACCACAGGTTGCCGACGAGTCATTCCTCAAGCCCACTAGGCCCTACACCGTTTTCTAATCTCCCTTATTTAAAACAGCTCAATTAAGTCATCGGCTTTATTGTAGAGTACCCCTAGTATCTGAGCCTGCACTGCGCAATGAAAGAAAGAAGCAAAACGGGATGGACAGATGCCTAAAATGTTAGAAACGCACCACACCTTAAGTCAAGGAAGAAAAAGAGCAAAGCTTGCGACTCTGGTGGGACTCGAACCCACAACCTTTGAATGGCTCAGCTCACAACCTAGAAGTCCAATACGCTATCCATTGCACCACAGAGCCTAGGTGCTCTGCTTCCTCTAGAACTGTCGGACAGAAAGCACTTTTTAGTACTCTCTGGCCCATGAAAGAACAGCCAACTGCGGACAAGGCACTGCTGGAATTCAAAGCCAGGATCTCCTGTTTACTAGACAGGCACTTTGACCAACTAAGCCACAGCGCCAAACGACCTTGACACAGGCTAAATGTTTAATTCCAAAAAAAAAAAAAAAAAACTAACAACGGTAGCGCTGCATGTGGGAATGTCTGGACTTGAAATATTAAAGTCCAATTGGTTAGGCATTACCACACTATGCTATATAAAGGCATCGTCCAAAGCCCTCTTGAACGAGCAGCGTTCTTAAGGATTTGAGTGTTGTTAAGGAACCGACTGCTAAACATCCCGCTGCGTAAACACTCGTTACTCTTAACAAAAGCAAACACAAAACCTGTACATTAGGCACTGCTGGGATTTGAACCCAGGATCTCCTGTTTACTAGACAGGCGCTTTGACCAACTAAGCCACAGCGCCAATGCTGAATAAGAGCCAAGACGTTTTTGCACACAGAGACCAAAAAAAGACAGCAAGTCTTGAAATGGCAAGCAAAGAGGTTGTTTAACTCTATTTGTCGCACTATTCATTACGCCTCAAAGCTATACAATTTTATAATTCATTCCGGTGAGCTCTATAAAACAAGCACACGCACCACCTGGACTAAGGCGCTGCTGGGATTTGAGCCCAGGATCTCCTGTTTACAAGACAGGCGCTTTGACCAGCTAAGCCACAGCGCCACAGAAATTCACAAGAAGAGACATTTGCCTGATAACAAAAATCGAAGAAGGAAAAATAATACACAACAAAAACCAGCATGTCAGGATGCAGAAAATGCTGACAAGCCGGACGCGGTCTTTTAGAGTCTGGATGATCATGTCTCAAGCCTGACCATGTCATCCAAACCCAGAAACAGCTCGGAAAATGGAAATCAGGACTAACATGTGCTATCGACCATTGAAAGAGTTTCAGATCAGAAAGCCACTCTCCCATAATCTGAGGGAAAGGTGCAGTTTGGATTTGAACCTAGCACCTGCTGTTCCCAAGACAGGTGCTCTGGCCAACTTAGTCTTAACACTGAAAGAAAAAACCTCTGCATACGATACTTCCAAACGCAGTTTCATCTAAGACAGTGGGGGGGAAGCAAAATTTTACTGTGCTTTCTACTCAGTTACTTTGCACATGCATAAAGAGGCTCTTGTACGACAAATCCAAAAGGCGTGATCTCAACAATAGGTGGCAGTTACTTTTCCCCAAAACCACAGGTTGCCGACGAGTCATTCCTCAAGCCCACTAGACCCTACACCGTTTTCTAATCTCCCTTATTTAAAACAGCTCAATTAAGTCATCGGCTTTATTGTAGAGTACCCCTAGTATCTGAGCCTGCACTGCGCAATGAAAGAAAGAAGCAAAACGGGATGGACAGATGCCTAAAATGTTAGAAACGCACCACACCTTAAGCCAAGGAAGAAAAAGAGCAAAGCTTGCGACTCTGGTGGGACTCGAACCCACAACCTTTGAATGGCTCAGCTCACAGCCTAGAAGTCCAATGCGCTATCCATTGCACCACAGAGCCTAAGTGCCCTGCTTCCTCTAGAACTGTCGGACAGAAAGCACTTTTTAGTACTCTCTGGCCCATGAAAGAACAGCCAGCTGCGGACAAGGCACTGCTGGAATTCAAAGCCAGGATCTCCTGTTTACTAGACAGGCACTTTGACCAACTAAGCCACAGCGCCAAGCGACCTTGACACAGGCTAAATGTTTAATTCCAAAAAAAAAAAAAAAAAAAAAAAAAAAAAAACTAACAACTGTAGCGCTGCATGTGGGAATGTCTGGACCTGAAATATTAAAGTCCAATTGGTTAGGCATTACCACACTATGCTATATAAAGACATCGTCCAAAGCCCTCTTGAACGAGCAGCGTTCTTAAGGATTTGAGTGTTGTTAATAAACCGACTGCTAAACATCCCGCTGCGTAAACACTCGTTACTCTTAACAAAAGCAAACACAAAACCTGTACATTAGGCACTGCCGGGATTTGAACCAAGGATCTCCTGTTTACTAGACAGGCGCTTTGACCAACTAAGCCACAGCGCCAACGCTGAATAGGAGGCAAGACGTTTTTGCACACAGAGACCAAACAAAGACAGCAAGTCTTAAAATATCAAGCAAAGAGGTTGTTTAACTCTATTTGTCGCACTATTCATTACGCCTCAAAGCTATACAATTTTATAATTCATTCCGGTGAGCTCTATAAAACAAGCACACGCACCACCTGGACTAAGGCGCTGCTGGGATTTGAGCCCAGGATCTCCTGTTTACAAGACAGGCGCTTTGACCAGCTAAGCCACAGCACCACAGAAATTCACAGTAAGAGACATTTGCCCGATAACAAAAATCGAAGAAGAAATAATAATACACAACAAAAACCAGCATGTCAGGATGCAGAAAATGCTGACAAGCCGGACGCGGTCTTTTAGAGTCTGGATGATCATGTCTCAAGCCTGACCATGTCATCCAAACCCAGAGTCAGCTCAGAAAATGGAAATCAGGACAAACATATGCTATCGGCCATTGAAAGAGTTTCAGATCAGAAAGCCACTCTCCCATAATCTGAGGGAAAGGTGCAGTTTGGATTTGAACCTAGCACCTGCTGTTCCCAAGACAGGTGCTCTGGCCAACTTAGTCTTAACACTAAAAGAAAAAACCTCTGCATACAATACTTCCAAACGCAGTTTCTGAAATCCAAAGAAATCGAAAAGGCGTGATCTCAACAATAGGTGGCAGTTACTTTTCCCCAAAACCACAGGTTGCCGACGAGTCATTCCTCAAGCCCACTAGGCCCTATACCGTTTTCTAATCTCCCTTATTTAAAACAGCTCAATTAAGTCATCGGCTTTATTGTAGAGTACCCCTAGCATCTGAGCCTGCACTGCGCAATGAAAGAAAGAAGCAAAACGGGATGGACAGATGCCTAAAATGTTAGAAACGCACCACACCTTAAGTCAAGGAAGAAAAAGAGCAAAGCTTGCGACTCTGGTGGGACTCGAACCCACAACCTGTGAATGGCTCGGCTCACAGCCTAGAAGTCCAATGCGCTATCCATTGCACTACAGAGCCTAAGTGCTCTGCTTCCTCTAGAACTGTCGGACAGAAAGCACTTTTTAGTACTCTCTGGCCCATGAAAGAACAGCCAACTGCGGACAAGGCACTGCTGGAATTCAAAGCCAGGATCTCCTGTTTACTAGACAGGCACTTTGACCAACTAAGCCACAGCGCCAAACGACCTTGACACAGGCTAAATGTTTAATTCCAAAAAAAAAAAAAAAACTAACAACGGTAGCGCTGCATGTGGGAATGTCTGGACTTGAAATAAGTCCAATTGGTTAGGCATTACCACACTATGCTATATAAAGGCATCGTCCAAAGCCCTCTTGAACGAGCAGCGTTCTTAAGGATTTGAGTGTTGTTAAGGAACCGACTGCTAAACATCCCGCTGCGTAAACACTCGTTACTCTTAACAAAAGCAAACACAAAACCTGTACATTAGGCACTGCTGGGATTTGAACCCAGGATCTCCTGTTTACTAGACAGGCGCTTTGACCAACTAAGCCACAGCGCCAATGCTGAACAGGAGGCAAGACGTTTTTGCACACAGAGACCAAAAAAAGACAGCAAGTCTTAAAATGGCAAGCAAAGAGGTTGTTTAACTCTATTTGTCGCACTATTCATTACGCCTCAAAGCTATACAATTTTATAATTCATTCCGGTGAGCTCTATAAAACAAGCACACGCACCACCTGGACTAAGGCGCTGCTGGGATTTGAGCCCAGGATCTCCTGTTTACAAGACAGGCGCTTTGACCAGCTAAGCCACAGCGCCACAGAAATTCACAAGAAGAGACAGTTGCCCGATAACAAAAATCGAAGAAGGAAAAATAATACACAACAAAAACCAGCATGTCAGGATGCAGAAAATGCTAAGCCGGACGCGGTCTTTTAGAGTCTGGATGATCATGTCTCAAGCCTGACCATGTCATCCAAACCCAGAGTCAGCTCGGAAAATGGAAATCAGGACTAACATGTGCTATCGGCCATTGAAAGAGTTTCAGATCAGAAAGCCACTCTCCCATAATCTGAGGGAAAGGTGCAGTTTGGATTTGAACCTAGCACCTGCTGTTCCCAAGACAGGTGCTCTGGCCAACTTAGTCTTAACACTAAAAGAAAAAACCTCTGCATACAATACTTCCAAACGCAGTTTCATCTAAGACAGTGGGGGGGAAGCAAAATTTACTGTGCTTTCTACTCAGTTACTTTGCACATGCATAAAGAGGCTCTTGTACGACAAATCCAAAAGGCGTGATCTCAACAATAGGTGGCAGTTACTTTTTCCCAAAACCACAGCTTGTCTTCGAGTCATTCCTCAAGCCCACTAGGTCCTACATCGTTTTCGAATCTCCCTTATTTAAAACAGCTCAATTAAGTCATTGGTTATTATTGTAGAGTACCCCTAGTATCTGAGCCTGCACTGCGCAATGAAAGAAAGAAGCAAAACAGGATGGACAGATGCCTAAAATGTTAGAAACGCACCACACCTTAGATCAGTGAAGAAAAAGAGCAAAGCTTGCGACTCTGGTGGGACTCAAACCCACAACCTTTGAATGGCTCAGCTCACAACCTAGAAGTCCAATGTGCTATCCATTTTTTTTTTATTAGAAAATTTTTTCAAATTTTACAATACATACATTTAAAAACATTTAAAACATCAGTTCAGAAGCATATTAAAATATCATTTACAAACATTTCTTAAGACATTATGTTCGTATCCAAACAGGAAAACAACAAGCATAATCATTCTGGCAAATCTATTTTCAAACCATCTAGTGAGTACATAATATAAGGAGTATTCAACATAAACGTTTTGTAAAATTCAGTCTCTTTTTCTTGCATTCTAAAATATTGTTCCACAGTTTTAATATAGTTTGCCAGTTTTCTTTTATACATTTTCCATAACTCTATTTTAGCATTTTTATTTTTCACAATGTTTCTTCTTTCCCAAATTACATTTCTTGCAACTGATAGAAACAAATTGGCAATTCTTGTTTTACTTCCATTAAAACAAAAAAAAATTTTTTTTATACCATTCTGTCTCCTCCTCAATCTGCTCTGTTTTACTTGGCATCATTTGTTTCATCATTTCTTTTAACTTTGCCATAAATGTATTTAATTCAACACATTTTAAAAACAAATGCATAATACCGTCATTTTCCATACCACATATTTTGCATAATGCATTCTCACTGCTTCCAATTTGTGCCAGTTTTGTTTCAGTCAAAATAACATTATGTCTGATAAAATAATCCAACGTTTCAATTTTTGTGTCTAAATATTTCCATTTTAAATTCTTCCAGATTCGCTCTTCATCTATTTCCACAAAGATTTTTTTTCCAAAATTGTTCTGAAACTGGTCTTTTATGCACTTTGTTTCTGAAACAAATGTAGAAATTTTTGAGAACACATTCTTGAAAATCTTTCTCATTTTCCTTTAAAATCACTTTCACATTATCATTGCTTTCATTATTTTGTTCAATTTTTACTATCCATTCTTTAGGTATTGCACTTCTCACTATTTCAAATTTTTTTACCAGAGTTTCTCTTTTGATATCTTCCCTAATCTCATCCATGGCATCCACAATTACTTGGCTTGGTAAAACCCTTCTTTAATCTCATATAAAACATCCTTAACCTGACAAACACCTGCTTCCAACCAATATTTAAAATATACTTCTTTCTCTTGTGTTAAAATATTAGCATTTAAAAACAAAGGTTGATTTAATAACATGTTCCTCCCTTCAGGTTTAAAATCAGCATGACTTAAAAACTCACTCCATGCTTGTAAAACTTCTTTATAAAAATCAGGAATCCCAGTCATCATGCTTTGTTTCAGTTTCATCCATAAAATATCATCATTCATATTAAAACCCCCACATTTGTTAAGATAAAACCTCATTACATGTTTCCATTCTGCTTTAAATTCCTTATTTAAATACTTTTTTATCACTTGACTTTTTTATCAAGCATGACTCTCATGCTTTTCTTTCTTGTGTCTGGATCTAATAAACCTAACCCCCCATCATCAGTTGCTCCAATTAATACATTGTATACAATTCTTGGTGGTTTTCCTTCCCAGATAAAACTCAATAAACATTGTTTTATTCTCTGCTCATGCCAGTGATCCATAGGGGTAACTCCTAACACATACCACATTTTTGACAACATCAACGTATTTAAGATTAAAACTTTTTCCTTTCAAATTGACTCTGCTTTGTTTCCACCATTCCAATCTTCTTTCCATTCCTCTGATAATTTCATCCCACATTATCTCCTGATCTCTTTTCCCATTTTCTCCAAAGGTTATCCCTAAAATATTTCTTTCTTTCTGGTCTTTAAATTTAAAAACATCCGGTAGAATACATGCATTGCCTAATCTCATGACTACAGTTTTTTTCCATATTTACTTTAGCTCCTGATCCATTACAATATCTTTCAATGATTTTCATTGCATTTATCACACTTTGCATATCTTTTAAAATCAGTGTAGTATCGTCTGCATACTGATAAATTTTCTGTTCTTCTTCTGTTTCTACAATTTTAATTCCATGTATTCCTTTGTCTCTTATTATAGCTGATCCTAGAGCTTCAGTCACTAGACTGTACAGCTGTGCAGAGAGTGGACATCCCTGTTTTATGGATCGTGTTACATTAAAACAGTCTGTGATAAAACCGTTAACTTTAATACGACTAATAGCTCCGTTGTATAAACACTTGATCCATCTTAAAAAAATTATTCCCAAAACCAACCTTATTAAAAACCTCAAATAGAAAATTGTGTTCAACTCTGTCAAATGCTTTCTCAAAATCTACACTTATTACATATCCATTTTTTCTCTTTTCTTTCATGTATTGTATTACATCTCTTATACTGCTAATTATGTCTGTGATATCTTTCCCTTTTACGCCATATGCCTGACTAGTTTTGATAATATCGGGTAAGACCTTTTTAAGTCTATTTGCTAATACCTTGGCTAAAATCTTAAAATCTGTGTTTAGCATTGTTAGGGGTCTAAAATTCCTCAAATCATTTTTCTCACCTTTTTTCTTATATATCAGTTTCACTAAACCAACTCTCATTAAATGCGTTGTTTCTTGTTTTTTAAAAACTTCATCAAAAATTTCCTTTAAAATTGGTGCTAAAACATCCTTAAAAACTTTAGAAAACTCAGATACTAATCCATCTAATCCTGGACTTTTCCCATTACTTAATTGCATTATAGATTCCTTGATTTCTTCTATTTGTATTTCCTCATCACACATCTTTTTATCATCTTCTGTTACCTTTCCCTATATTTGATCCAATAAAAATTGTTCTTCTTTTTCATTTATTTCACTTTTTTTAAAAAGGCTTTCATAAAAGTCTCTAACTTTCTTTAAAATTTCCTGTGTTTCTTTTATTTTTCCCCATTTTCTTTTTTTAATTCTCTTATAATTTCTCGGTTACCCTTACTTTTCTCTAAATTAAAAAAGAATTTTGTACATTTCTCTCCATCCACAATATATTTGGCTCTGCTTCTGATCATCGCATCTTTACATTTTCTTTCTTCTATGTTTCGTAATTCCTCCTCCAGAAACAGTATTCTCTCTATATCTACTTTTCCTTGATTTAAACAGTCCTTTAATTCCTTTCTAACATCTACTTCTTTATGTCAGGGGCGCCCCCAAGGGGTGGCCAGGGGTGGCCACGGCCACCCCACGGTAAACTATGGTCACAGGGCCACCCCAATATAATTTTGCTGTTGACATTATTGATTTAAATGTGCTTATAAATTCCCAATATTTAAATAAATAAAATGCAGCCACTAAATTATTGTTGTTGTTATTGACGTAGCTGATTCATTGTCTCTCCCCCTTAGTGCTGTTTCAGTGGTGAATGCTAGTAAAAGCAAAATGAAGCATGCGCGCAGAAAACCATTCCCGCGCGCCTTACGCACTCCCGTGTGAATCCCGTTTGGTTGTTTGCATACACGCCGACAAAATAGGCGCCGCTCATGCGCTGTGAAACGGATGAACAGCCTTTTGTGCAGAGGTTTTGGCACGCAGCGAGTTTTGAAAGTCGACTAAAGTTTATATAATATGATGATGATGTTACTTTCACTAAGCATGGCTTTAAAGCAGAAAGGAGGGATAATGAGTCAGGGAGGTAAGACTTCATAACAGGATTTCTTAGCCATGATCTGGTCTAAGACCCCAGATAATTCTATAATACATTTTTGTATTCTTTAGAATTGTCATAATTAATTTTCATGCAAAAGGTTTCTTAAGTGATCTTGGCATATCACTCCAGTTGTTGTTTTCCAGTAATATTTAGGATTAATTTCTGTTATTTATTTAAAATAATAATAGTATAATAATACTAATATTAATTTTATTTTAATACAATTTTGTGAGTTACCAAACAAATTTCGTTGTATAACTACAATGACAATAAATGTTCTTTACTTTACTTAATATTTATTGTATTTATTTAGAATAAATATAAATAAATTGTTATATTTATTGAATAACAAATCTAACAATTCAAAGGAGGTGGGGGGTGTTTAGGGTGGTTCGCCCAGAGTGTCATTTAAACTAGAACCGCCACTACCCTCTCCGATCGTCGTTGACAGCACGCACACACCTTCAATAGACAGCAATGGCTATTTAATATTTACCTTAAGGCACAGTTTATCAATAGAAGAAGCTGCATAATAAAATGGCTCAAAAAGCAATATGGATAAATTATATTATTAAGTATAGTGAGTGTGTATACAGTAATGCCTTTCATTCAGTTTGTTCATTTGTACGGGTTATTAATAAACGCATTTTTCTTTCATTCATTTTCTTTTCGGCTTAGTCCCTTTATTAATCCAGGGTCGCCACAGTGGAATGAACTGCCAACTTATCTAGCACATTTTTACACAGTGGATGCCCTTCCATCTCTGGGAATAATAAACTCATTAATCTTCATTAATTTTAGACATACTGTATGATTTACAATAAAAGCATGTAAAAAAAGTTATTTATACAGTATGTATATATATATATATATATAAAAATTGCATATATGTATATGTATAGTATGTATATATATATATATATATATATATATATATATATAAATTGTATATATGTATATGTATAGTATGTATATATATACACATATATACACACATATATATATATATATATATATATATATATATATATATATATATATATATATAAATTGTATATATGTATATATAAATATAAATATGTATATAAAAATATAACATTACACTTAATTCACTATTTTTTTGTGTGCCACCCCAAGATTTGGTGCGGCCTCTTCTGGCCACCCCTAAGAAAATTTTCTGGGGGCGCCACTGCATAGGACATGGAACTTCAGCATGCAGTAAGTGGGACGGTTTGCTGCTGAGTGTGACATGGCAGGGAAAGAAACAGCACCTCTAAGAAACCATTGTGCTTGACTGGAAAAAGATGGCAATCTCCAGTTTGGAGGAGAGTCTTTACCCCAAATGGAGTTCAAGTATCAGTGTTTTCCATGAGGAATGGAATGTGAGATTTAAAGATGGATCAGTGCAGCGGCAGCAGTTGATGTGGTTGTCTGTTGTGGTGAAGGGTCTGAGACGAAAGGCAATGTTGTCAATTTACTGCTTAGTCTAGGCTCCTACTCTCACCTATGGTCATGACTGAAAAGAACAAGATCTTGGATACAACCGGACACATTTTGTGAAGTGTTATGACCCGCTTGTTCGAGTCGCATCATAAAAGTGCCAACAAAATAGCCTGAATGCAAATTATTTATTATAAAAGTAACTCATAGAACAATCAATCAAAGCAACCAACAAATGTCTAGGGATAATAATGACGATAAAGAACTTAGGATAAAATCACAACAACATTTTAACTACATGACAAAAGTAATGCAAAAAAAAACCCCAGAAGGTTAAAGAGCCAATGAGTTGGCAGGTCTTGACATGTGGACTCCCGAGTAGCCACAGTGTCCTGGGGTAGCTAGCACAACAACTTTTATATACCCATTGATGAGTAATGCAGGCATCCAATCAGGATTTACCACATACTCCAATATGGAGTCATCACAGTGTATAAATATTGTAAACTTAATACCTGTCGCTCTGCCTAAATCATAAAATATTCATCAAGTTCATATTCTACTTAAAGTAAATGCAGTAAACTAGAAAAAATCTTGAATCTAAGAGTAAAGAAACTTCACTAATAAAAGCTGCAACACAGGACAATTGAATGGGCTTTCAAAACATGAGGTCCTGGTATACTGCAAACTAAGCGTTCTAGAGCTCCACCTTGTTTAATGTGCGGTGTCTTCCCAGTGATGTCTCTCATTCAGGGAGTCAGACAGTGAACATCATCTAAAACAACACTAGCTACATGAATACACTGGAGAGAGTACAAATTTATCTGCACTGGTACAATCACTTGCAAAGAGATTTTAAGCTGCAGAGGTGCTGTTGGCCAGATGTTTATGACAGTTCTTCTCTCAGCCACCACCACGGTGTTTACGGTAAACGCAACACATTTACAACCCGACCTACTGCAGTGTAGTAGTGTTGGAAAACAGTATATCGTCACTCAGCCTTTTCAAACATTATTCAGACATGAAACATCCTGTGCACAGAGAAAATGTTTTGCTGCATTCATGTCATGTGTGCAACTGTTTTGTCTGTGTCTCTTAAGCTGCGCCGAATGATTAAAACTCTGTAGACACTGATCAGATCTGTACGGTTTCTCTCCAGTGTGAATCCTCTTTTGTGTTTTCAGATGTGTTCACTGATTAAACCTCTTGTCACAGTGTGAACACTTGTGTCTCCAGAGTAAATTGTCTGGTGCAGTTTCAATTTTGGAGCTGTAATAAGTCTTCTCACACTCAAAGCGCATATACTCTTTCACATCAGTGTGGATTTTCATGTGTTTATTAAGGTTTGCTGATCGGTTGAATCTCTTCCCACACTGAGTGCATGTGAATGGTTTGTCTCCAGTGTGGGTCTTACATAGTCAAGTGATGCAATTTCAAAGGTCAAAGTTCACCAAGCTTGAACCTTGCAAGGCAGTGAATTGCGAAACTTGACGCACAAACTTACGTTTTCAGTCTGACGTATTTGCTCAGACACACTCTCTCAGTTCAAAACTAGATTAAAGACCTATCTGTTTAGTAATGCATACAATCAATGCATCACTTAGCGGGTTTCCACACAAGTTTCTATATCTTGCTTATATACACTATGAACAGCAGCTACGCTAATTATTCTTTTTTTTATTTTCTTCATTTCCACCTGGGGATACTCATCCCAAGGTCCTCAGATTATGCGGAGTCACTGATTGGTTGTAAGACCAGCGACGAGATGATCCCAAGGTTTCCATATCCGGGACCAGGCCGTTTCCTGAGCTGCTGCTGCGCTGGTGGTCATGGGGTGTGGAGAGCATGAGACTGATTCCAGTGATGGTCCAGGGACAGACGAGTCTTTGCTGAGGCCAGCTTCCAGCCTCCACTGCTGAGACTGCAGCTCTGCACAAGACTTTTGGCCAGCGGAGAAATTAAAATGGTCGTGCCCATGAGTCGTGCAACTGAGTCTAGTTTCTCTCAAGGTTTTTTTTCTTCACTCTCCTATCGGTAAAGTTTTTTTCCCCTCTCCGCTGTCGCCACTGGCTTGCATGGTTCAGAATCGGTAGAGCTACGCATCAATGGATTTGCTCTTCAGTGTATGGACTCTCAGTAATGATTTAAACCAGTCTGAACTGAGCTGAACTGAACTTAAACACTAAAAACTACCCTGATCCAATTTATTATGACCATTTATGTGAAGCTGTTTTGACACAATCTACATTGTAAAAGCGCTATACAAATAAAGATTAATTGAATTGAATTAATTGCAAGTGAATGGTTTCTCTCCAGTGTAGCGCATCATGTGTAGAGTAAGGGATGATGATTCACTGAAACTCTTCCCACACTAAGTGCATGTGAATGGTTTCTCTCCACTGTGGATCCTCATGTGTTGATTAAGGGATGATGATTGTCTAAAACTCTTCCCACAATGAGTGCATGTGAATGGTTTCTCTCCAGTGTGGATCCTCATGTGAATCTTAAGACAGAAAATTCTTCCAAAACTCTTCCCACACTGAGTACACGTGAATGGTTTTTCTTCAGTGTGGATCCTCAAGTGTTGATTAAGGTGTGATGATTTGTTGAAACTCTTCCCACACAGAGTGCATGTGAATGGTTTCTCTCCCGTGTGGATCCACTTGTGTTGATCAAGTTGTGATAAGTAGTTAAAACTCTTCCCACACTGAGTGCATGTGAAGGGTTTCTCTCCAGTGTGGATCCTCATGTGTAGATTAAAGTTTGATGATTGGCTGAAACTCTTCCCACACTGAGTGCATGTAAATGGTTTCTCTCCAGTGTGGATCCTCATGTGTTTATAAAGGGATGATGATTGGCGAAAACTCTTCCCGCACTGAGTGCACGTGAACGGTTTCTCTCCAGTGTGGATCCTTATGTGTTGATCAAGGTGTGATGAGCGGTTGAAACTCTTCCCACACTGAGTGCATGTGAATGGTTTCTCTCCAGTGTGGATTATCATGTGAATCTTAAGTTTGCTTTTGCTTGCCAAAATCTTTCCACACTGAGTGGAGGTGAAACGATTCTTGTCTCTCCTTTTCAAAATACCATCAGTCTGTAAATTAGTTTTTTCCTCAATTTTGACATGATGTTCCTCCTCTTTCCTCTCATTCTCTTCAATTAGGTCTGAAATAAATAAATAAAAGATTAGTTTTCATCAAGTCTAAAAATCTCTCATCAAAAGCTGAAAAGTAAAAAGACACTGGAAACATTGGCTACACACACTTATTTTGATGCATGTTAAATGTAAAATAAAATCAGATCATATTTTGTTCAGTCATTAACATGTACACATTCAAGCAGATTAAATTCATCTTTATTTATCTACAGCTTTTACAATGTAAATTGTGTCATAGTCGCCTAACATAGAAGTCATTGTAAATTGAAACGCTGTCAGTCTAGTTTTCAGAGTTTCTTACATAATTGATCACAAAAGTCATTTTGGTCACATTGATAAGACACAGATTTGAAAGGTGTAAATGGTGTGACGACCCCAGTATTCTACTTTGGATGTGGAAGATCCTGATTAGGTGCCATGGTTGCTCCCCAATTGGTTCAAAGCATATAAATGCGAGAGTGAGCTAGCTTCTGCAGGATAGTGTGGCTACTGGCCGTCCTCGCATCAAGACCATCTCTTTATTTTGGCAATCTTATGGTTTTGTTTGGCATTATTTATATGTGTAGTTAAAGTTAGTTATTTTCTTTATTTTCCCCTAGACATTTGTTTGTTTCTTGATTTGTTGTTTTATTAGTTGTGTATAATAAATAAGTTGCATATATAATTTTTTTGTTGTCTGAGCTCTTTTATGTTGCAACTCGAACGAGGGGGTCGTAACAATGGCCTATTTTTATTTGTATATATTCATAATTACAACAAAATGTTTCTCTAAAATTTGTTTAGCAGACAGGGAATACTATGGATAGAATACTATGGATAAGATACTGTGGATAGAATGAAAGAACCGACAGGGGAAAGCAAAGAAGGAGGTGTTTGTTTCTTTATTAACAACTCATGGTTGAGAAACATACATCCAGTTAGATCATTTTGTTCTCCTGATCTGGAAAATCTTATTCTTCGGTGCTGACCACACTGGGCACCAAGAGAGTTCACAGCTGTTATAATTACAGCTGTCTACATCCACCCTCAAGCCAACACAAAGCAGGCGCTAAGGGAACTGAATGGGAGCATAAGCGAGCAGGAAACCACACACCCAGAGGCAGCGTTTATTGTTACAGGGGACTTTAACAATGCCAATCTCAGGAAAATCACTCCAAAATACTATCACTATATCACCACAAACATGCGTGGTGACCGAATTTTGGACCACTGCTATTCTCCGTTCCAGGAAGCCAACAAATCCCTCCCCCACCCACCGCTAAGCAAATCAGATGACTCTTTTGTTCTGCTCTTGCCTGCTTACAGACAGAAACTAAAACGGGAACCACCCACCCTCAAGACGTATCAAAGCTGGACGGACCAATCGAGTTCCATACTTCAAGAATGTTTTGATCATGTGGACTGGGAGATGTTCCGGGCAGCTTCTGATGACGACATTAAAGTTTACTCAAGACACCGTTACATGCTTCATCAGAAAGTGTATAGAAGACATGGTCCCAACAAAAACTGTTCGTATCTACCCCAACCCAAAACCATGGATTGATGGCAAAGTTCGAACAGCCCTATCAGTGTGAACCTCTGCCTATAAATCCAGAAATGCTGAGGAACAAAAACAAGCAAACTACAACCTCAGGTGAACTATCAAAGCAGCAAAACATCAATACAGAGATACAAGGTAGAGGGGAGAAGTATGTGGCAGGGACTTAATTACATCACAAACTTTAAAAGTAACAAACCCGCCACTGTAAACATTTCTGCATCTCTCCTGGACGAGCTTAACTCGTTCTACACCTGCTTTAAAGCCCAGGACACCCACACACTGTGCGCTCCCGCGGCCGATACCGAAACCGCCAGCACACTCTGTTTCTGTAGCAGACGTAACGAGATCTTTCCGGAACATCCGGAAAGCTACGGCCCAGATGGCATCCTTGGACGTGTACTTAAAGCATGCGCACACCAGCTAGCGGGGGTTTTCACGGACATTGTTAACCTCTCGCTCTCTCGGTCTGTGGTTCCCACATGCTTTAAGACAGCTACTATTGTGCCCATACCGAAATAATCTAAAACCACATGCTTAAATGACTGGCGTCCAGTTGCTCTGACACCCATCTTCAGCAAGTGCTTTGAGAAGCTGTTTAAAAAGCACATCTGCTCTGTACTGCCTGCTCACACTGACCCTCTGCAATTTGCTTACAGGAATAATCGCTCCACTGATGTTGCAATTGCTTTCACCTTGCACACTGCTCTGTCTCACCTGGAAAACAAAAACACATATGTGAGAATGCTGTTTGTGGACTACAGCTCAGTATTCAACACTATAGTGCCTGCCAAACTAGTGGTGAAGCTTCAAGCTCTGGGTCTACACAGCTCTATGTGCATCTAGATCCTGGACTTCCTGTCAAGCAGACGCCAGGTGGTCAGAATGAACAACATGACCTGATCCACACTGATGATCCACAGAGTTGTGTTCAGTCCACTCCTGTACTCCCTGTACACACGCGACTGTACAGCCAAACACAGCTCCAACGTCATCGTTAAATTTGCTGATGACAGGGGTGGGCCTAATCATAGATAATGATGAGACGGCCTACAGAGAGGAGGTTTACACTCTGACGCAGTGGTGTGAGGAAAACCACCTCTCACTCAACATCAGCAAAACCAAGGAGCTGGGAGAAGAGAGAACACACCCCCATCACCATCAACGGGACACCAGTGGAGAGAGTCAGTGCTTTCAAGTTTCTTGGAGTACACATTGCTGAGGATTTGACAAGGACTGCTCACACAGACGCAGTGCTAAGGAAGGCACAACAACGCCTCTTCTTCCTCAGGCGTCTCAGGAGGTTTGGAATAAGCCCTCACATCCTCCGCTCGTTCTACACCTGCACTGTGGGGAGCATCCTGTGTGGCTGTATCACCACCTGGTATGTAAATAGCACCAGCAGCAATCGCAAAGGCCTACATAGGATTGTGTGAACTGCTGGACGCGTAGTAGGAGGTGAGCTTCCCTCCCATCACGACATCACCAGGCGGTGCATGAGGAAAGCCAAGTGAATTATAAGCGACTCCAGCCACCAAAGCCATAGACTTTTCTCTCTGCTACCCTTAGGCAAATGGTTCTGCAGCATCCGGTCGCGCACCAGCCGACTAAAGGAAAGCTTCTTCCCTCATACTATCAGGCTGATGGACACTTAATACCCCTCACTGCACACCATGTATATGTGGCATGCACTGCACTTTAACCAATACATACCTAAAACAATACTGCCTACAACTATGGGTACACACATTCATTATACATATCGCTGTCAACAATTATAATGCTGCCAAATTATTTTGTACTATTTGTATTTTGCACTGTCGTTATATTTGCACTGTCTGTATTTTGTACTGTCTAGAGCCAGCACCTAAGCTTTTCACTCATCATAGCACACGTGCTGCTGATGATGTGACAATAAAAGTGATTTGATATTCATGGCCATTTTTTCTTCATTGGCCTTTATTATAGTAACATATATATATATATATTATAGCCATGACAGCATATAATCATGCAAGATACTTCTAAAAGATACACTAAACCTCGAGAAGACTCCTCTTCTGGACCAGGCACACCACACTCTATGCAGCAAACCAGTGGATGACAAGGAACCGCCATGCGCCTTCGTGATTAAATGCCACTACTTTTCCGAAAAAGAGGATATTTTGAAGAAAGCCGCTGAAATAAAGGACAACAGTACACTGGGCTGTGAATCACAATACAAATGTTTATGTCGCTCTCCGGTTAACTTTTAAATAACCACTATAGCACATGTTGGTTGTTATTTCTAGTTCTCAAGTACATTTTGTCAGTAATGGGGTCGTTTTCATGAAACATCAAGAGCTGTTCAAATGGTTTTGTTTTATACGTGAGGTCCCACATGGTCAGCTAGCTAAGAGTGTGAGTAGGTGGAAGTGTGTGTAAGTTTACACCAAGGTTTCAATCTTGTGTTCTTTCGTGTTTATAAAAGTGTATGTGCGATCACACCTTTTTTTTCCTTTCCTCTCTCTCCCCCACACATCCCCCTACATACAAAACCCACAGATACCTTTCGGGTGCTTCGGATGCTTCTGATAAATGTTTTCAACAGCCCATAAAATGGGTGGAGTAAAGACAAACTTTACCAGTTGGAATGTGCGGAGGCTAAATCACCCAGTGAAACGAAACAATTAAAATCAGTTCAAATCTGATATTGTATATTTGCAGGAGACACATCTGTTGAAAAATGCCTATTCTAAACTTAGAGGAGGCTATACACAAATATATTATTCAAACTTCAATAGCAAAAGTAGGGTCGTTGCTGTACTCATACATAAGAATGTACAGTTTGTCATTGAGTCAAATGTGCTGGATAAAAATGGCAGATACATAATAATCCAAACTTTTAACATGTCTGTGGTCCTGGCCTATGTGTATGCTCCTAATTGGGACAATGTACAAATTTTCAGTGATTTATTTTCAATTTTGCCTAGTCTTGACACACACAATTTAATTTTAGGAGGCGAACCTCCTGAATTTTATTCACCTGTGCATCAAACCTATTCCAGGATTGACCATTTTCTCCTGGAAAAGCAGTTACTTCCCTTACGCCCCATTCACAAGGGGCATCAGAGTCAACGCTTCCCATTCACTTTGAATGGGTGACGTCAGGCGTTGCCGAACTGCATTGTGGATTCGTCGACGCTGCTTCAGAGGCATTGTTCGCTGCAAAAGTTGGGACTTGATCAACTTTTCAATCGGCGATGGAAGCATCAGCCGACAGATCGCTGTATGCAAATACACCAGCTCAGACTGTGGCCTATTGCTGACTAAATTCATTGGCTAACGCTGCTAGGACGATCACGTCAGCCCCAACTTCAGACACGCCCTCTGTCAAGCGTTGACGCTGAAGCCCCATGTGAATGGGGCATTAATGTCAGCAGTAGAGTATGGTAGTATTGTTATTTCGGACCATTGTCCAGTCTCTCTAAAGCTATGTTTTCAGGCAATGGAATCCTCCAACATACATGGCGGTTTAACTCAAGACTCTTGGCAGACGACGATTTTGTAAAAGTTATTGATGCTTAAATGTATTTCTTCCTTGAGATAAACGAATCCCCAGAGATAAGTTTGAGCATCCTATGGTATACTCTGAAAGCATTTATAAAAGCACCGATTATTTAATATTAAGCTAGCGCAAATAAAAGAATGTCAAAACGGCTAACTAAATAATACAATTGATCAGCTACACTCAACATCACCTTCCGAAGAGCTCCATTAGAAAAGACTCCTTCTGCAAGCGCAATAAGACTCCCTGACAAGTGAAAATGCAGAGGATCTCCACATAAGATCACGCTAGATTCATTATGAACATGGTGAACGAGCTGCCAGGTTATTGTGTTACCAACTGAAACAATCCTCAGCAGCTGGTTTTATAGCAGCAGTTAGTAAGGAAGACGGCAGTATTATTACTGATTAACAGGGAATTAATGATCAATTTAAACACTTTTATAAAACCCTTTGCAGCTCTGAGGTAAACGAAATTGGACGTATTGAGAGCTTTAATTATTTAGAATTACCATACCTTTGTGATTCAGATCAGTTGGCATTAGAATGAAATATAACACCTTCTGAAATTGAAAATGCAATTAAAAAATTAAAAACCGGAAAAGCACCAGGCCCTGATGGCTTCCGGCCGAGTTTTATAAGAAGTTTACTGCCAAGCTACCACCACTGTTGTGCAAGGTATTTGATGAAGCTCTTGTTTTGGAGACAATTTGTTCAGGTACTTTCAAGTCCATAGTTTCGAAAAAAAAACACTTCTCTCCTTCACTGAACCAACCATAAGCATGTTGGATAGATGAATTGGTAAATATGGACTCATATCAAAGGGGTATGATGTCCATGTTGTATGAAGTGGTCTAAAGAACTGCCTCCCCTTGCCTAAATTGTATAAAACAAAAATGGGAAGACAGACTGGGACTAGAAATATCAGATACAGCCTGGCAATATGCCATAGAACTGGTACACTCATCCCCTGCATTTATTAGACATGGTCTTCTTCAGTTTAAGGTGCTTCTTAGGCTTCACCTATCTAGGAGCAAGCTGGCAAAAATGTATCCAGGGTCAGATTCATCTTGCCCCAGATGTGGTTTGGAGCCAGCAGATCTGATGTTCTGGCGATGCCCTAGATTGCATAAATTTTGGGCCAATATTTTTAGATCATTTTCATCTATATGTAATAGAGATCATTGCCTTTTCTTCTTTATTGGCCAGACGCCTGATTCTCCTAAGATGGACAAAACAAACCCACCATTAATTAATTTATTTTTATCTTTCACCCTTTTTCTTCATGGGGTGTGAGTATGTCTGTAGCTATGTACCATGTTAATTTGTTGTTCAATATGTGTGTTGTGGAAAAATTGAAGACTTTGGAAAAATCTATTAAAATAGTTGAATAATAAGAATGTAAGCAGTACTAAAACAGTTTTTAGAAGAGTAATAATCCCATTAATCTAGTTACAGTACATGTCTCTGTCGAAGGTCTGTGAATTTAAGCTAGTTATTAATTAAAGAAGGAAAAGCCTTTCTCGTATGTGACTTTGTTCTTTGTGTGACTAAAATGTAGGTTATGGGTAAGCAGGATGAGAAAAATATTATATATTCTTCAATTATATATTCCTTCTATGCTAATCAAGGACTTCTGAGACATTGCAAGCATGGGATAGGTCCTCCTGGCTTGGCAGAGTTGATCACAGCTCCAGTACACATCTCTGCCATTTGCTTGCAGTAACCATGTGCTTTTCACCATACACAATTCTTCTGCTTGTGATCTTCCTTCAAATAGCTTTATCATGTTTGGTGTCATTTGACAGTTTATGACTTAAGCATTGTAGTGCTAAAATAAACAGAGACATTGATTGCTTGTATTTCAATATACAATATATTTACTATTGTTGAGTCATGGCCTGAGGAGAGTATGTTAATGTTCTTCTCACCCACTTTATCTCCTTAACTGTGCTCTCTCATGTTCAGCTGGTTTTGTGGGTTGATTTTCACTAATCTTTAACAATGCTTTGCTCAGGGTATAATACGTAAAGGTAAGTGTTGATCTGGGAGAATGGCTTTTACTCTGCATCTCCTGCACACGGCTGCGTAGCTGCACTGCGTAGCTGCACTGTCTTTGTTGCTTAGCAGTGCATATGTTACAGCTAATTTCTTTATACAGTATGTTAGTTTGTTTCATTCTACTGTCTGTATATTCAAACATGTAAATTAATAAACAACTTTACCTGCTTTAAGCTTTGAGATTCTTTCTCTTTATCAATGATAATAACAACTTTGATGGAGTCATATTAATTACAATGGAGTCAGATAAATAATGGATTCAAACACGCCATCCTTCAACTGCTTTCTGTTTCTGATTATTGGTTCAGAATAGCAGCGTAAGCTCCAAACCTTACAGCTGTTTCCATCAAAAAATGCCAATTAAATTTATTTGCAAAACTGGAATATCGCATAAAAATATGCAAATAAATCAGTGTTGTCGGGTGACGAGGAGGCAAAGTAGGTGGTGCTGTCGCCTCACAGCAAGAAGGTTGCTGGTTCGAGCCTCAGCTGGGTCAGTTGGCATTTCTGTGTGGAGTTTGCATGTTCTCCCCGAGCTTGCGTGGGTTTTCTCTGGGTGCTCCGGTTTCCCCCACAAGATCAAAGACAAGCAGCATTACACTGTTTTAAGGATCTAAAAATTTATTCTTTAAAAAGCAAAAAGATTCCAATGGCGGCGCCTGCTGGTACGTGAAGAATATGATCAATACTGACGAACTTCACACTCAAACGTTTGCATATCATCAGCATGCTGTAATCCATTTCTTACGCAGCAGAAGTCTTTTTTAGACTAGTTGTTGGCCAGTTGTAGTCAGTGCAATGCTAGTGCAATGCAATGTTATTTTTCCACTATAATTTGTTTTGTCTCACATCATCCCACAACATCATATAGTTTAGAATACTGTACAATGTTTTATAATAATTAATTATTTTAGAGTCCATTTCATTTAGCATATTTAAAATTAGAGTCATCCATGTTTTCTGACATACTTTAAATCAGGGTTTCTACAGGTGTCACCAAGTTAAATTTAAGACTTTTTAAGACATTTTTAAGACCATTATGAATGAAATTTTAGACTAAGGAATTTTTCAAATGGCCCAGAAGAAAAGGTTTTTTATTTGTCCTTTCAAAAAATATTTTTTATATAAAATAATTAATAACACAATAATAGATCAATGATACCAATATTAAAATATTTTAGATATTTCTTATTGAAATATCTTAAATATTGTGTAAAAACAAGAGAGCTCGACTTGGATCCACACACTTTTTTCCAAAATAAACTTTCTTTAAAATAAAAAATAAAAACTAATTAACGAATGTTTAAAAAGTTTTAAAAACTATAATAAACTAAATCCATTCAAAACAATCTGTCCAGGTGGATATCCTCAGCAGTCTTTACCATTATGATAAATAGAGTTAATGACCTTTTTAAATAAAAGTTGAAAGTTTTATTGAGATGGATTGATGGTTATTGTGTGGGTTTTGACCAAATTGGGTAGCAAAACATGAACACAGGAAAATGAAGACTTGTTTAAAGAAGATTTAAGACCTACAACACAACATTTCAGCAAATTTAATACTTTTTAGGGCAAAATTTTAGATTTTGGAATTTAAGACTCCGCGGAAACCCTGTTTAAATACAATAGCCCTGATAATAAGTTATTATAATAAAAATGTAATTCTAACTCTGATACTATCTGTGAGAACTAGTAACAACTACTAGAAACAAGTTTAAACTCATAAAGAAGTTGATGAAAAAAAGGGAATTGTGATCTACCCGACATATGCAAATGGAAAGTACCAAGCCAACACTATCACTGTAATAGCAGATATCTTCTATGAGAATACTGTAGGTCAAATATTGTCAGCTCAGGTAAACTTTTTTTTAATTTATTGTTTTTATTTATTTTATATAGCGACAGTGCTCAAGGGTGCTTTACACACAGTAGGAGAACAAGAAAAGCAATAACCTTAAGAAGGTAGAGAAAATGGGAGACTAATAATACTTAAAATAATGACAAAAGACATGAGAACAAGCAACAAAAGAAACTCGTTCCTATCTTTCAATGAGTGCTTATGTGAATTTAGGAGAACTAGGCAGCACACTCAGGGCTGCAAGATGGATTTAATTTAGTATTCTTATTATTAAAATATATCTGAATGAAAACTAACTTGTTTGTTCCTGCTGATCTTCCTGTTTGACTGTGAATGTTTCTTCAATCTTCACATCTTCACTCTCCTCTTTAATAAACGCCATCTTTATAACAGTGTGGAGATCAGTCGCTTCAGCAGGAGTTTTTCTCTGTGTTTGGACACTTTATCCTATTTAAAATGAACAAAACAATAAACAGAAACAAAATAACTTCTCTTCAACACTTGCTTCAACAGTTTCTTTATATGAGAGTCATTAACAAAAATACATCAGGTAAGTCTGAGCAAGAAACAATAGCCACAAACAAATGACCTGATAAAAACTAGTCCTCCATTTCTATATATATATATATATATATATATATATATATATATATATATATATATATATATATATATATATATATATATATATATAATGTATACTTATTTTGGAATGACATTATGCTAGTAAATAAATAAAACCTTCATTAAAACACTTAACATTACACACATTTCTGTTGTTCAAACAATTGCCCTCGATTTCTGTTATTAAAATAGTACTTCGTTGCATAAAGGATTAAAATAATAGTCAACCGCAGGTATATAATATTGAAAGGAAAACCTGAAACTTTAATCAATCTGTTTATATTTGTGTAAAGTTGTGAAACAAACCTTCCTCCAGTTGAACCGCAGCGCGGAAGCGGCGCAGCCTTATGACGTCACACAATACGCCAAAATAAAAGTCTTTTTTGTTCAGCTTTTTTGCCACTTACTGTTGCAGTCAGGACATGATAAATTTCACACTCCTTTTCACATCTCACACAACATATCTGCTCTCTCTCTTTCAAATACACAGACATTCAGTATTTGAAGTTGATCAAAACTTTTAATCCAAACATTTTTACACAATTTTGAAAAACTTGTTTAATCTACTAAGTATAAGTGTTTTTTTTTTTTTTCGTTTTTATTGTTGCAAAAAGTTTACATCACAAAACGGAACAATCATATATAAAATAAATTAAAATTGTTACAACTGCAACAAGGAGCAAGGAGCAGTACAAAAGATCTACATCAAAGGACAAACAAAACATTATGGGTCTGCACTTTTTCCACTTACAACAATGAATGTGATATACCCATTAGTAAAATAAAGTTCACAACATCAGAGAAAGAACAATGTAAATCAGCTTTGTAAAATAAAATATCTTCTAGAACAATAGGGGGGACTTAAATCCTCTTTAATGAAAGCCAAGGATGGATGTCAAACCAGAATTTAAAAGTAAATTCACAAGAAAAAAAAGTGATTGAGTGTTTTTGGAGCAGATCTACACTTGTCAACATCAAAGTTAAATCTTTTTTGAATAAACTCGTTCACATGGTATATCCTGAATAAAATTCTGTAATGAGTTTACTTAACCTTAGGTGCTACAGGATATTTAAGAGAAAAGGTAAAAGCTTTGTCCTCTACTAAGGGTTTAACAACTCCTAGATGATAACACTTAAAATCACCCATTATAAGGCGTGTTGTAAATAAGCTTGTTGTTATATTTACTATCAAAAATATCAACATTGATAATTTTAAAGACGGAAGAAAAGTTACAAGTGTACATGGGGGATCAAAATAATTACTTTGAATTAACCTAAACAAAGCAATAGGTATAGCCTCGCTAATTTTAATATAACCTTTATCTGTGATTTTAACTCTATATTTATTTAAAAATTCGTTATGAGATAGTAGCAGTCCATTTTCATCTAACAAATCATTAATAAATATAATGCCTTTATTGTACCAGTCACTTCTAAACAATGATTTTCTGTTAATAATAACAGCCCTTTTATTTCAAAGAGTGGATTTATGAGGGGAAAATTATAGGTAAATATAATTTTCCAAAAAAGTAGTTCTTGCTATTGAAAATTAGACAGCATCAAAGGAAGTTTTGAACAATCATAATCATATCTTAATACAAATTCAAGGCCACCATTTTTTTAAACAAATTATTTGGGATATGATACCATATTGAATAAGGCTTAAACACTGTTTCAACCATTTAACTCTAAAAGTGCAATGAAGACATTCAAAATTAATAGCTTTCAAACCTCCATATTCTTACTCTTTGATCATATGATTCTTACGTAAATAATGTGATTTATTTTTACAAATAAATGTAAAAAATGTTAAATTAATAGATTTAACTATTTTGGGAGGAGTATATAAAGGATAAGTTAAATATATAATTTTAGATAATCCCTCAGTCTTAGTCAAAAGAATTTCACCCAATATGGAAAGGTCTCTAGCTAGCCAATGATTTAGGGATTTTTTCATCCCTTCCATTTTAGTATTAAAATTTGCACATTCTCTATTAACAGAATTTTTGGTGATGGTAACTCCCAAGTATTTAACTTCTTCTTTTACTAGAATACCCTCTAACTCTCTTAAAGTACAATTCTGAATAGTTAATATTCCACATTTTCTTAGGTTTAAGGTGAGTTCAGAAGCTTTAGGAAACAGAAACTTTGACAAGAGCTAAAAGGAGCACCTCCCTATTTTTAAGAATTAATAGAGTGTCATCAGCAAACTGACTTAAAGTAAAAGTCCTACCAAGTATATTAATACCTAAAGTGTACTCTGATTTTTTTTAATATAATGACATAAGTTCAACAGCTATATTAAAAAGTAAAGGTGAGATGGGACATCCTTGATGGATTAATCTTTTGATGTAAACTCTAGGAGATGATCCTGAATTCAGGGATTTACCACTGAATATATCAGTATAGAACATGGAAATTACCCTACAAAAGCTCGGACCAAACCCAAAAGTTTCTAAAGACTTTCTAAAGACAAAAAAGGATGCTCAAGGGTATCAAATGCCTTGAAAAAGTCTAGAAATAGAAATATACTTGTCTGAGGAATTAAATACCTATAATCGAGCATATCAACTATCATTCTGAATACTTCTCACTTTAATGAAAGCTGATTGTATTTCATTAATTATCTCGCCTATACCTTTTTTTGAGTCTATTGAAAATACATGAGAGAGCTATTTAAAATCATTGGACAAAAGAGTTATGGGTCTCCAATTGTCTAAAAATAATTTGTTTTTGCTTGGCCATGAAACTAAAATTATTAAATTCTGCTTCATAGAAGTCGATAGTTCTGCTTTGTCTTTACTTTTCTTAAGTGCTTCAAAAACTAAAAATCTCATCTCTGGCCAAAAATGTTTATGAAACTCAACTGTAATTCCGTATATGCCTGGATTTTCCATTGGATATTTTAGAAATAGCAACATCAAGTTCAGAGATAACAATGTCAGATTCCATCATTTCACAAAAGCTGTCATCTATAATAGGAACTTTATCTTTTGAAAAGGAAAAGAAAAAGTCACAATCACCCTCATTAAATTTTGATTTACATAATAATATGAATAGATGTGATCATCAATCAAAGTTTTCTCTTCACTTACATCGTTATTTATGCTAAGTTTATTAATAGTTTTTGAAGATTGCCTTTGCTTTACTAATTTAAAAAAAATATATATATGAAGAATTTTTCTCCCCCTCCTCTATCCATTTCACTCTAGATCGTAAAGCTCCTTTAGCTTTCTCTGTATAATAGTAATCTAACTCTGATGGCAAAATATGAAGTTCATTTTGTTCTATATCTCCAAGAAAATCTTTATCACCAGGGTCATTTAATCTAGATAAAACTGTTAACTGTCTTTTTTTCCTAACAGAGGAAAACAATAGCTCATTACAGCAGAGCCATTTTTAACTTGATTTATTTTTAATTTGAGAAAAGCATGTGGCAAAAGAAAAAGAAAACCAAGCGGCAAATAGGGAGAAAAGCATTTGCCAAATGCTTATTTAAAAAGCTGTTTAAAATGTGTTTTGTGATTTATTAACCCAAATTTTTACTGTTTGATTAATCAGCCTTTAAAACATGAATTAAATAAAAATACAGTAATAAAAGTGTCTATTTATTTATACATTTAAAATGTTTTTGTAATGCATTGTTTTATTGCCTAATTAAATGACTTTTAACCATCTGGGGTCTGAGGGTGTTTTGGGGCTCTGGAGAAGTTTTGACATGCACTGACATTTGTGTTGTTTTCAGTATCTTAAAAACATTTTAATGGCTAATGTGTGATAACACTGTAAACAGCACAAGTTGGTTTACAATAATACCTAAGCAGCATGTTTGTATGTGTTTGTGTTTTTGAGAAAGAAACGTTTATGCGTGTTTAGTGAAAAACTAAAATTTTGAAATCCCTGAAACAAGGCCGTGAAACACACAGAGAACATTTGTGCACAAGACTTTTGACAACTGGATCTGGTAGTCTAGTGTTTTTGCTTCAAAATGATGTGAGAATCATCTTGTTCACTTACTCACAAAAAAACAATTCTATGAATTAAAACTTCTAAGTCACTTTCTGTGTGAAAATAGTTTATGCGAGAAGGCGTGAACTATCATTACTATGCAGTGAGTAACACCAGAGAAGACAAAGACCTGCATAATGAGCCATCAGACAGGTATGTGACTAAGAGTTTCAAGAAAGAATCTGAGAAAAAATAAGTTTATTTATATATTTTAATTTTTGAATTGTTTATTTTTATATTATTTTTATATTGTGCTTCTTCACCCGTGTAGCATGCCATCGTTCAAACAAAATAAGTAACTATAATAAAGCTTGTCGTTTGATGCCATGTCTCGGGGAGCGTTTACATTATCACCTGGCTGGCTCACCTCAGTTCATTTCCATATGAAATGCGCCTTCACTGGGGGCGGGATCATGTTCGCTGTAATGAGGCAACAGGAGAATCAGTACCTGCCCTTACTTTTATACGAATTACTTGAAAGATTATTTGTTTTCGACTTATATTGGTTAATGCAAAAGTAGACATATCAAGCTTTCTTTAGAAACATTTCACATGTTTCTTTGTCGAGTATTTGCTGAGATTCAGTTCATTTTAATGACGTGTTTTTCCTGACACAGTCTACTGTTGCGCGCTCCTCATGCAGGCTGTTTGTAATGTCAAAGCTTCGTGGGCCTGGTCGCAATAACTCTAATGAGCTCAGACTAAGAAGCTAGACATAGCGTTGCTTTCATACTGATTACTTTATCAAACAATATTTGTTTTCAACATGCATAGCTGCGTTTAAAAGTAGACACTTCAAGCTTTATAAAGATATGTGTCTCGTGTCTGGGTGTATTGTTTTCGCGGAGTTTCAGCGCATTTTGCTGACACGTTTCTAAAAACAGTTCACGGAGAGAGAAAAGACAGAATGCCTATACTGTTTATTATCCTTGATTTGCAAAAGCACACACATTTGTTTTTGTCGTGAGTGTACACATTTAAAAGTAGACACCTAACAGATTCGATTGATGTATTGATCTTATCTGTACGATCAAAACTGAAAGCGAAATTTAGGTTCATTTCAGCTCAATGAGATAAAAACTTGTCAGAACGCGTATTCGCTGTCTTCGACCACAGGGGGTTAAAAACACAATTTAAACATATCTATTTATTTGTCCATTTAAATTGTGATTTATGTATATACATTTTTATGCTGGGCGAAGCAGTGGCGCAGTAGGTAGTGCTGTCGCCTCACAGCAAGAAGGTCGCTGGTTCAAGCCTCGGTTCAGTTGGTGTTGCTGTGTGGAGTTTGCATGTTCTCCCTGCATTCACGTGGGTTTCCTTAGGGTGCTCCAGTTTCCACCACAGTCCAAAGACATGTGGTACAGGTGAATTGGATAGGCTAGAGTGTGTGTGTGTGTGTGTGTGTGTTCCAGACATGGGTTGCGGCTGAAAGGGCATCCGCTGTGTAAAAACTTGCTTGATAAGCTGGAAGAGTAGCAACATAAAACAGGAATTGTAGCAACATAAAACAGGAATTGCATTGGCCAGGAATGGGAGCCAGGTCTCCCACGTGGCAGGCAAGAATTCTACCACTGAACCACCAATGCTGATATGCTCATACTGCTGTCCTAGTGGGGTGTGATTGCTGCAAGGCTGATACCCAGAGCTGGAAGAGCAGCTACACAAAACAGGAATTGCATTGGCTGGGAGCCGGGCCCAGGTCTCCCACGTGGGAGGCGAGAACTCTACCACTGGACCACCAATGCTGATATGCTTATACTGCAGCCCCAGTGGGGTGTGATTGCTGCAACGCTGTTACCCAGAGCTGGAAGAGTAGCAACACAAAACAGGATTTGTAATGGACGAGAATCGGACTACGGTCTTCCGCGTGGCAGGGTGAGAAATCTACCACTGAACAACCAATGCTGATATGTTTAAGCTGCAGCCCTAGTGGGGTGTGATTGCTGCAAGGCTGATACCCAGAGCTGGAAGAGTAGCAACACAAAACAGGAATTGCATTGACCGGGAATCGGACCCGGGTCTCCCGCGTGGCAGGCAAGAATTCTACCACTGAACCACCAATGCTGATAAGCTTATGCTACAGCCCTAGTGGGGTGTGATTGCTGCAAGGCTGTTACCCAGAGCTGGAAGAGTAGCAACTCAAAACAGGAAAAGCATTGGGTGGGAATTGGACCCGGGTCTCGCGTGTAGCAGGCAAGGTTCCTACCACTGAACCACCAATGCTGACCTATGTTGTTCCTTGCCTTTGTATTGTGTGAGTGCTAAAGGGCCGTCAACCAGAGCTGAAAAAGGAGCCACACAAAACTGCATTTGTATTAGCCAGGAATCGACTCAAGGTCTCCCGCGTTGCTGGCGAGATTTCTACCACTGAACTAGCAATGATGATATGCTTATACTCCAGCCCTAGTGGGTTGTGATTGCTGCAAGGCTGTTACCCAGAGCTGGAAGAGTAGCTACACAAAACAGGAATTGTAATGGACGGGAATCGGACCATGGTCTTTTGTGTGGCAGGCAAGCAATCTACCACTGAACCAACAAAGCTGACTTGCTTATACTACAGCCCTAGTGTGGTGTGATTGATGCAAGGCTGTTACCCAGAGCTGGAAGAGTAGCAACACAAAACAGGAATTGCATTGGCCGGGAAACAGACCTGGGTCTCCCGCGTGGCAGGCAAGAATTCTACCACTAAACGAGCAATGCTGATCTATGTTGTTCCTTGCCTTTATGTTGTGTGAGTGCTAAAAGGCCATCACCCAGAGCTGGAAGAGTAGCTACTCAAAAATGCACATGTTTTAGCCGGGAATCGACTCTATGTCTCCTATGTGGCAGGCGAGCATTCTACCACTGAACCACCAATGCTGATATGCTTATTCTGCAGCTCTAGTGGGTTGTGATTGCTGGAAGGCTGTTACCCAAAGCTGGAAAAGTAACAACACAAAACAGGAATTGGAATGGACGGGAATCGGACCAGGGTCTTCCGCGTGGCAGGCGAGAAATCTACCACTGAACCACCAACGCTGATATGGTTATTCTGCAGCCCTAGTGGGGTGTGATTGATGCAAGGCTGTTTTTCCAGAGCTGGAAGAGTAGCAACACAAAACCACACTTGCATTGTCCGGGAATCGGACCTGGGTCTCCCGCATGGCAGGTGAGAATTCTACCACTGAACCACCAATGCTGATATGCTTATACTGGATCCCTATTGGGGTGTGATTGCTGCAAGGCTGTTACCCAGAGCTGGAAGAGTAGCAACACAAAACAGGAAATGCATTGGCCAGGAATCGGACCCGGGTCTCCCGCGTGGCAGGCAAGAATTCTTCCACTGAACCACCAATGCTAAGCGATGTTGTGTTTTGCCTTTTTGTTGTGTGAGTGCTAAAAGGCTGTCAACCACAGCTGGAAGAGTAGCTACACAAAACAGGAATTGCATTGGCCGGGAATAAGACCCAGGTCTCCCACGCGGCAGGTGAGAATTCTACCACTGAACCACCTATGCTGACCGAAGTTGTTTTTTTGGCTTTGTGTTGTGTGAGTACTTAAAGGCTGTCAACCAGAGCTGAAAAAGGAGCCACACAAAACCACACTTGTATTAGCTGTGAATTGACTCTAGGTCTACTCTGTGGCAGGCGAGGATTCTGCCACTGAGCCATCAATGCCTACCGATATAGTTTTTTGCCTTTGTAGTGTGTGAGTGCTAAAAGGCCGTCAAACAGAGCTGAAAAAGGAGCCACAAAAGAACGCACTTGTATTAGCCAGGAATCGACTCTAGGCCCACCGCGTGGCAGGTGAGAATTTTACCACTGAACCACCAATGCTGATATGGTTTTACTACAGCCCTAGTGGGGTGTGATTGCTGCAAGGCTGATATCCAGAGCTGGAAGAGTAGCAACACAAAACAAGATTTTCATTGGCCGGGAATCGGACTCGGGTCTCCCGCGTGGCAGGCGAGAACTCTACCACTGAGCCACCAATGCTGACCCATGTTCTTCCCTGCCTTTGTGTTGTGTGAGGGCTAAAAAGACGTCAACCAGAGCTGAAACAGGAGCCACACAAAACCGCGCTTGTATTAGTCGGGAATCGACTCAAGGTCTCCCGCGTAGCAGGCGAGAATTCTACCACTGAACCACCAATACTGATATGCTTTATTGCGCCCCTAGTGGGGTGTGATTGCTGCAAGGCTGTTACCCAGAGCTGGAAGAGTAGTAATACAAAACACGAACTGCATTAGCTGGGAATCGGACCCGGGTCTCCCTCTTCGCAGGCGAGAATTCTACCACTGAACCACCAATGCTGAAATGCTTATTCTGCAGCCCTAGTGGGGTGCGATTGATGCAAGGCTGTTACCCAGAGCTGGAAGAGTAGCTACACAAAACAGGAATTGTAATGGATGGGAATCGGACCAGGGTCTTCTGTGTGGCAGGCAAGAAATCTACCACTGAACCACCAATGCTGATAAGCTTTTACTGCAGCCCTAGTGGGGTGTGATTGCTGCAAGGCTGATACTCAGAGCTGGAAGAGCAGCAACACAAAACAAGAATTGCATTGACCAGTAATCGGACCCAGGTCTCCCGCGTGGCAGGCGAGAATTCTACCACTGAACCACCAATGCTGATATGCTTATGCTACAGCCCTAGTGGGGTGTGACTACTGCAAGGGTGTTACCCAGAGCTGGAAGAGTAGCAACACAAAACAGGAAATGCATTGGCTGGGAATTGGACCCGGGTCTCGCGCGTGGCAGGCAAGGTTTCCACCACTGAACCACCAATGCTGACCCATGTTCTTCCTTGCCTTTGTGTTGTGTGAGTGCTAAAAGGCCGTCAACCAGAGCTGACAAAGGAGCCACACAAAACTGCATTGTTATTAGCCAGGAATCGACTCAAGGTCTCCCACGTGGCAGGCGAGATTTCTACCACTGAATCAGCAATGCTGATATGCTTATACTGCAGCCCTAGTGGGTTGTGATTGCTGCAAGGCTGTTACCCAGAGATGGAAGAGTAGCAACACAAAACAGGAATTGCATTGGCCGGGATTCGGACCCGGGTCTCCCGCGTGGCGGGCGAGAATTCTACCACTGAATCACCAATGCTGACCCATGTTCTTCCTTGCCTTTGTGTTGTGTGAGTGCTAAAAGGCCGTCAACCAGAGCTGAAAAAGGAGCCACACAAAACTGCATTTGTATTAGCCAGGAAGCGACTCAAGGTCTACCGCGTGGCAGGTGAGAATTCTACAACTAATCCACCAATGCTGATATGGTTTTACTGCAGCCCTAGTGGGTTGTGATTGCTGCAAGGCTGTTACCCAGTGCTGGAAGAGTAGCAACCAAAATCAGAAGGTGCATTGGCCGGGAAACGGACCTGGGTCTCCCGCGTGGCAGGCAAGAATTCTACCACTGAACGACCAAAGCTGACCCATGTTGTTTCTTTGCCTTTATGTTGTGTGAGTGCTAAAAGGCTGTCAACCAGAGCTGAAAAAGGAGCCACACAAAAATGCATTTGTATTAGCCAGGAATCGACTCAAGGTCTCCCGCGTGGCAGGCGAGATTTCTACCACTGAACCAGCAATGCTGATATGCTTATATTGCAGCCCTAGTGGGTTGTGATTGCTGCAAGGCTGTTACCCAGAGCTGGAAGAGTAGCAACACAAAATAGGAACTGTAATGGACGGGAATCTGACCAGGGTCTTTCACAAGGGAGGCGAGAAATCTACCACTGAACCACCATTGCTGATATGCTTATTCTGCAGCCCTAGTGGGGTGTGATTGATGCAAGGCTGTTACCCAAAGCTGGAAGAGTAGCAACAAAAAACAGCACTTGCATTGGCCGGGAATCGGACCCGGGTCTCCCTCGTGGCAGGCGAGAATTCTACCACTGAACCACCAATGCTGATATGCTTGTACTGCAGCCCTAGTGGGGTGTGATTGCTGCAAGGCTGTTACCCAGAGCTGGAAGAGCAGCAACACAAAACAGGAATTGCATTGGCCGGGAATCGGACCCGGGTCTCCCTCGTCGCAGGCGAGAATTCTACCACTGAACCACCTATGCTGACCGATGTTGTTTTTTGGCTTTGTGTTGTGTAAGTGCTAAAAGGCAGTCAACCAGTGCTGAAAAAGGAGCCACACAAAATCGCACTTGTATTAGCCGAGAATCGATTCTAGGTCTACCATGTGGCAGGCGAGAATTCTACCACTGAACCACCAATGCTGATAAGCTTTTACTGCAGCCCTAGTGGGGTGTAATTGCTGCAAGGCTGTTACCCAGAGCTGGAAGAGTAGCAACACAAAAAAGGAATTGCATTGGCTGGGAATCAGACACAGGTCTCCGGCATGGCAGGTGAGAATTCTACCACTGAACCACCAATGCTGATATGCTTATGGTGCAGCCCTAACGGGGTGTGATTGCTGCAAGGCTGTTACCAAGAGCTGGAAGAGTAGCAACACAAGAGAGGAATTGCATTGGACAGAAATCGGCCTCGGGTCGCCCGCAAGGCAGGCAAGAATTCTACCACTGAACCACTAATGCTGACCCATGTTCTTCCTTGCCTTTGTGTTGTGTGAGTGCTTAAAGGCCTTCAACCAGAGCTGGAAGAGGAGCCACACAAAACAGCAATTGCATTAGCAGGGAATCGAACCCAGATCTCCCACATGGCAGGCAAGATTTCTACCAAAACCACCAATGTTGATATGGTTATGCTACTGCCCTAGTGGGGTGTGATAGCTGCAAGGCTGTTAGCCTTCCAGCTGGAACAGTAGCAACACAAAACAAGAATTGCATTGGTCGGGAATCAGACCCGGGTCTCCTGCATGGCAGGCGAGAATTCTACCACTGAACCACCAATACTAACCAATGTTGTTTCTTGCCTTTGTGTTGTGTGGCTGCCACAAGGCTGTTACTTGCAGCTGGAAGAGTAGCAACACAAACGAGCAACTGCATTGGCCGGGAATCGGACCTGGGTTTCCCGCCTGGCAGGGGAGAATTCTACCACTGAGCCTCCAATCCTGAAACACATGTTCTCCTGCTGAAGGATTCGGATTTCTGCTTTCCAATCTGTCTCATCATGGACCAACGTTTATCCTTTTTTCATCATCTTGTTACTTATGATTTTTTTTTATTAAATATAATTATATGATCATTTGAATGAGTATTTACTGTGAAATGATTTTAATTAATGAATAAGTTAACACATTGCTTAATATAAGAATGTTCAGTGCATTTGCCTGTCTCTTTATAACTTTTTTCAGAAGCCACCAAACTAGGTCAGAGGTCACAGAGACCTTAAGTGGAACTGAGGGCTGAGGACTGGAATCAAATGTCTCTATTGTTATTTCTATGAGTTAATACTATCTAAAATGTCTAAAGTGATTTTGCTGTTTTTACGGTTAATTATTTTAAAGTGATTCTACTTTTTATTCAAGATAGACTTTGTATAGTAAGATTATAACTGCCTGAATGTAGATTATACAAATTTTTAACCAGTTTTGATAAAGATGGCTGAGAGTACACTCAGCCTTGAATAAGAAACAGATTATACTTTAGGTGTGTGTTCTATTTGATTGTTGATCCGTTTCACAGGTCTGGAGTCAGCTTCAATCAGTCTAAGGGATGTCTGACATTTATGCTTAAACGTGCAGCAGGTGATTATCTTCAGAAACAATTTTTGTTCTGGTTGAAAGTCTCTTCATAGTCCAATAGTAATGATTACAGTAAATTATCTAAATGTGTTTATATGTATTTTTTTATCCTGGGTAAAGCATAAACCTAAAAAAATGTTCATCCAATTAAATAGAGTCGGACTATAATCTCCCATAATTCCGATAAGCAGGTCAGGCTGTCTGTCAGCAAATGTAGATTCGGACTTCTGCGCATCTGTTCACGCAGATATGCCATTAGCGTGTGTGCTTTTATATTAACTTTGGTCATTTTTGAACAATGATAGCCTTCCTATACTGTTTATCGCTACACTGAATATTCACTCTGAAATAGCATGTAAGTGTGGTTAAGTAATAAATGTAATTCCTGCATGGCGCTGGCACTAACTAACTGGCAAATGACATGAACTAGTGGGGTTGTCTGTCTGCTGTTGTGACGCGGTGCGCGCGTTCGCGATTTCAGGGGGTGTGGCTTTAAATCACAGTCCCTCGCCGCCGTCCAAAGATAATATGCTAAGCGGTTAGCATTTTGGCAGATCACCTACTGCACCTTTAAGATATTGTTCAGAATATACGCACAAACCCCACGTGGAAATTCACCTAGTCTATCTGTGTTTTAACCAATCAGGCTATAACACCTATATGTATGACGCAGTTAATGACGTTATGTGAGAGTATAATTGTTATTGATTGGTGATTGTAAGCAGAGCGGCCTAGGAACTCATTGCGAGAGTTGAAGCTGGTTTCAGCTGATGAAACTGCAAACTATCTTCTGTAAACTTGATTTATTTATTTAAATCTCTGACTCTGGCTCTTTTTTATATACCTGACTGGTCATTCTTTGGGTTAAACTGTATACTATCCCTACAGTTTTGATGGACGCGTGGCACTTGTTTACTGGTGACACCATTGATCAATCAACAAAAAGAAATGTAGAAAGATTTAAAATATTATAGACTAGGGATGGTCTGTGGAGTAGTGGGTAGTAACGGAAAGCTGTTGGGTTCTCATTCAGACGTGAATGAAAGGCAAAATTTTGTGGTAGCTTTGTGTGGAATCCCCTTGTCAGCTGGTGCATTTTGCGGTACACCTATAACGATAGTAATAAGTATAACAGTAGTTGAGGGGTGTACCTCCTCCACCCAGAGTTAAGTACTCAGTGACGGGTGTGTAAGAGGCTTTTAGGACATTCTCGGGGATAAAACTTGGACTGGTTTTTATTTAGTAGTGGACTAAATTAACCCGAGATTGTAATTAGTTCCACCACTGCTATCTTGCTGTTTCACAGACAAAAGGGCCCGAATCCTAAGAATAGAGTAGGTCAGATTATTAGGGAAAGAAATAGTTAAATAAATAAATAAATTCTTAAATAACATCTTGATCGGTATCCATTAGATAGTAGTGGCCACAAAAGTCAGACAAGAAACCTAGAAATATTAGGGCGAGGTTGATTGATCAATGATGCACCAGGAGCAATCCCGAAAAAAATATGACCCTAACTGGATTGGACCGATCTGGACAGTATCCACATCTTGGGATGGTTTGCAGATTAATCAAGCAAAAGCTAAGCGCTGTTAGTAAGATTTCATTCTCAATTTCTTGTTGCTTTTGGTGTTAAACTCTGATATAAAAAGAAACAGATGAGAGCAGAATGCAGTAAATGGCTCAGCTAAGCTCTTAGGTTTAAAATGATTTTAGAACCGATTTTAAGATAAAAAATGCCTTTGGCAATTAATTGTCAATGAAAAGCTAAAATCTAAATATTGAGTGTCTAGTAGCCAAAAACTAAGCACAGAAACTGACAGTAACATTATGGGAGTAAAGAATAGCGTATGTTTTGTCTTAGAAGATAAGATTCTGTGTGAGTGCACTGCTATCTTGATTTAGCCCTCACCATGACTTTTGACTTTTGGCTGTAAAAGTAACAGAGACATGTCTGTATAAAAAATGTGCCATGTAAGTCTGTGCAAACAAGCAGCTTTATGGTTGGATTTAAATATTTTTAGTAATATATAAGTAACATAAATGGGGGTTGAAATAATACTTTGATGGATGCAGTTAACCCCTGAAAGATCTAAAACTGTTGTTGACTGTAACAGCATTACTTTGAAAAAGCATGTCAACTCTGTTTTATATGTTTTAGGACGGGCTTGAGTAAAAGATTACAATAAAATTATGTTATTGAAGTTAATGTTATGTTTAATGTATGTTTAAATTGAGTAAACATAGATTAACAGTTCTGGATTGCTCAAAACTCTCTTTCTCTCTTATTAGATATCAGCTATGAGCTGCTATCTGCCTGTTCCATGAAAACTGATAATCACAGTGTTCAGTTGGAAATGACATTATGTCAGAGTATAATTGTTATTGATTGGTGATTGTAAGCAGAGCAGCCTAGGAACTTATTGCGAGTGTTGAAGCTGGCTTCTGATGATGAAACTGCAAACTGTCTTAGGTAAACTTGATTTATTTATTTATTTGAATCTCTGACTCTAGCTCTTCTTCATCTATCAGACTGGTCATTCTTTGGGTTAAACTGTAAACTATCCCAACAGCTAAAACCCTGCTCATGCACCATTTGGAATCGTAAAAACCCTTTTGTCTTTTCTCCTTTCTATCCTAGAGCCATGTTCCCACTTGTATCCCGTGGTTTACAGAGCTTTGGCCCTGTCAGTGCTAGGCACACTGATTGATGCAGTAGGTCACCAAGTTTATGGACGGGGGGAAATTAGAGTGTCAGGATAGCCTATGGCAAAGTCCCACTAAAGCAAGGGCTTTGGAAGTGCATTAGCACAACAAAACAAACGATCAGAGCATCCCACATTCGTTTTCACCATGCATGTAGACTTTCCAGTTGACCCAGCAGCACCTCCCACGATTTGCTAAATCCATCCTCATGCACCATTTGGAATCGTGAAAAGCCTTTTGTCTTTTTTCATTTCTGTACTTTTACCCATGCACTAAAAAAGCAAAATGGAGTGCTTCACGGATTTGCGTGTCATCCTTTCGCCTCTTGCGGGAGAATCTTCGGTTCCCTTCCCGTTCCACAGTTCCACTTTCCCTTCTTCCTGATTGGCCCGACGTCTGGCTCGGGATTGGTCGACGCAAAGTTCCACAAAGCGTGCTTCCGAATTTGGTCATGTCATGTAGCGTGCCGTTGGCTCTTTTGAGAAAGTTCCACTGAACGTGCGCTCCGATTGGCCGCTGGGCGGGACCTCCAGGAAGCACGATTTATAAAGCGGTGCAGTGGAAAGAGGAAGTTAAAAAAGGAGACAAAACAGACTATAAAGACGACAAGCTTTGTTGTAAATGTTTATTTTGTTTGACAAAAAAATAGATATATAGATGTATATGTTTTAGGGCTTTATGATAGCATAGAAAAACGCGATTATTTCTAAAATAACATTTCCCTAGAAAAATGCATTTTTTCTGTGTTATTAAATCATTTACTTAATAATATTAAATGGTTAAAAGATATTGTTCAGATGCAATTAGCTCTAATTCTAAAAATTATAAGTCTAATAACACTGTCAAGGTGCAAACATTTAGTCTTTAAAACAACTAAGCAAGATAAATGTTTATTTTGTATAAAATAAATATAAATATACATGTACAAGTTGTAGGGCTTTATGATAGCATAGAAAATGCTATTATTTCTAAAATAACAATTCCCTACAAAAATGCATTGTTTTATCTGTGTTATTAAATCATTTACTTAATAATATTAAACAGTTAAAAGATATTGTTCAGATGCAAATAACTAATTTTAAAAATTAAGTCTAAGTCTAAAAACACTGTAAAGGTGCAAACATTTAGTCTTTAAAACAAATAGGCAAGATATTTTGACTCTTATTGGCTGTTGTCATTTTCTTTTTTCTTCTTAACTTCTGCTATTAGTGTTTATTTACAGCTCTGGGTTATGCTTTGAGCTGCTCTAGCATATAGCCGAGCAGCAACTACTGGGAAGGTAGTTTATAAAATAATAATTTATCATATGTTTGTGATTTTTTTTTTTTTAAATATTGCATAAACTGTTGTGATAATAAAATAATTTTACGCTATATTGTACTGCCCTAATATGTTAAAAGTATAAATGGTTATATATTTTGTGTAAATAAACATTTTTCTATTTTATTTCAAATCTCTGTGTACATTTCAGCTTTTTTTTTAAAGATTTGTTCAGTAGCTACAGTGTCCCAAGAGTGGGTTATCTGTTGTGACTCGAATAACTTTACACAATATTTATATTACACTTTACATTCATCATTTTTTCTATTCATTTATTGCAAACAAGTGTTAAAGGATAAAATAAAACTTGCAAAAATACACTGCGTACATATTCATGTGGTTGCTTTAATGTTATCATTGTGTAATTTAAAGGATGGTAATATTAGGGTTCTGTTTATTATTCATAAACAAGTTATAAACTGTAGTTTAGCTAACAGTAAAAATAAAAATGGTATAAAATTATATTGTAAATTTAAGTAAATGTTCAATGTAAATGCAGTAAAAAATATGTGTATATGTAAATATAACTGGAAACATTGATGTAAATGAAATATTTTAAAATATATTTAATTGAATTTTTAAATAATTTATTAAACTTTAAAAAATTGACAAACCTATTTAAATATCAATGCCTGAAATTTAAATTTGAAAGTATTTTAATTTAATATTTCTTATATCCTACAACCTAATATTTTTAGGTACTATATTTAGTTTAATCAGTTGTTTAAATATTTTATTATGTGTTATTTAATATTAATAAATAAGTTACCTGAACATTGCGGTCAATATAATTGACAAAATTCTAAAACATTTAAAAGTCAATATTTCAGTATGTTTATTATTGAACTATTAAAAAATATTATATTTCTTAAAAGGTGTGAAATATAAGTCCTAATTATAAAAACATTTTATCTAACTCACATGCAATTCAAATAAAGCTATATTTAGTTATGTTGCAAATAAACATACAATTATATTTGAATATAATGTAATACATTTATTAAAAAATAATACTTATTATTATATGTTACTCAATTCATTTAAAATGGATTTTCTTTTTCAAATTATGTAATATATGATATACAATGAGAGCAGTCTACAGCACATGGCTAATTAATATGCACCTGTCATACCCCAGAAAGCACATGGCTAATTATGCCAGTTCCCGCCTTTGATTTTTTTACCATATTGGGTAATTTCATTAATTTCAGCAAGCATGAGCACCTGTCAAGGTCTCAGGTGACCCCAGTGGGGTTCAGGGGTCACTACCTTGCAGTCTAAGGCCATGTGACGTCGAGAGGACTGCTGGGGGCCACAGGGTGGGGACAGAGAAGATCCATCAGGTTCCTTTGCGCAGGGGCCATGCTAATCGTCTCTGTATCGATCCAATTTTAGTATATGTGCCACCATAGCGAGCACAGACCAGTGGTCAGGCTCAGGGCATATGTACGCCTCGAGTCCCAGCAATGTTCCTCCAGGGTGGTGGGAACCGGAGAGCCATGTTCCCACTTGTATGCCGTGCACTACAGAGCTTTGGCCCTGTCAGTGCTAGGCACACTGATTGATGCAGTAGGTCACCAAGTTTATGGACAGGGGGAAATTAGAGTGTCAGGATAGCCTATGGCAAAGTCCCACTAAAGCAAGGGCTTTGGAAGTGCATTAGCACAACAAAACAAACGATCAAAGCATCCCACATTCGTTTTCACCATGCATGTAGACTTTCCAGTTGACCCAGCAGCACCTCCCACGATTTGCTAAACCCATCCTCATGCACCATTTGGAATCGTGAAAAGCCTTTTGTCTTTTTTCATTTCTGTACTTTTACCCACGCACTAAAACAGCAATATGGATCGCTTAACGGATTTGCGTGTCATCCTTTCGCAGGGACCATGCTAATCTTCTCTGTATCAATCCAATTTTAGTATATGTGCCACCGTAGTGAGCACTCAGGCTCAGGGCATATGTACGCCTCGAGTCCCAGCAATGTTCCTCCAAGGTGGTGGGACCTGGAGAGCCATGTTCCCACTTGTATGCCGTGCACTACAGAGCTTTGGCCCTGTCAGTGCTAGGCACACTGATTGATGCAGTAGGTCACCAAGTTTATGGACGGGGGGAAATTAGAGTGTCAGAATAGCCTATGGCAATCCCACTAAAGCAAGGGCTTTGGAAGTGCATTAGCACAACAAAACAAATGATCAAAGCATCCCACATTCGTTGTCACCATGCATGTAGACTTTCCAGTTGACCCAGCAGCACCTCCCACGATTTGCTAAACCCATCCTCATGCACCATTTGGAATCGTGAAAAGCCTTTTGTCTTTTTTAATTTCTGTACTTTTACCCACGCACTAAAACAGCAATATGGAGCGCTTCACGGATTTGCGTGTCATCCTTTCGCAGGGGCCATGCTAATCTTCTCAGTATCGATCCAATTTTAGTATATGTGCCACCGTAGCAAGCACGGACGAGTGGACAGGCTCAGGGCATATGTACGCCTCGAGTCCCAGCAATGTTCCTCCAAGGTGGTGGGACCTGGAAAGCCATGTTCCCACTTGTATGCCGTGCACTACAGAGCTTTGGCCCTGTCAGTGCTAGGCACACTGATTGATGCAGTAGGTCACCAAGTTTATGGACAGGGGGAAATTAGAGTGTCAGGATAGCCTATGGCAAAGTCCCAGTAAAGCAAGGGCTTTGGAAGTGCATTGGTTGCACAACAAAGCAAACGATCAAAGCATCCCACATTCGTTTTCACCATGCATGTAGACTTTCCAGTTGACCCAGCAGCACCTCCCACGATTTGCTAAACCCATCCTCATGCACCATTTGGAATCGTGAAAAGCCTTTTGTCTTTTTTCATTTCTGTACTTTTACCCACGCACTAAAACAGCAATATGGAGCGCTTCACGGATTTGCGTGTCATCCTTTCGCAGGGGCCATGCTAATCTTCTCTGTATCGATCCAATTTTAGTATATGTGCCACCGTAGCGAGCACAGACCAGTGGTCAGGCTCAGGGCATATGTACGCCTCGAGTCCCAGCAATGTTCCTCCAAGGTGGTGGGACCTGGAGAGCCATGTTCCCACTTGTATGCCGTGCACTACAGAGCTTTGGCCCTGTCAGTGCTAGGCACACTGATTGATGCAGTAGGTCACCAAGTTTATGGACGGGGGGAAATTAGAGTGTCAGGATAGCCTATGGCAATCCCACTAAAGCAAGGGCTTTGGAAGTGCATTAGCACAACAAAACAAATGATCAAAGCATCCCACATTCGTTGTCACCATGCATGTAGACTTTCCAGTTGACCCAGCAGCACCTCCCACGATTTGCTAAACCCATCCTCATGCACCATTTGGAATCGTGAAAAGCCTTTTGTCTTTTTTAATTTCTGTACTTTTACCCACGCACTAAAACAGCAATATGGAGCGCTTCACGGATTTGCGTGTCATCCTTTCGCAGGGGCCATGCTAATCTTCTCAGTATCGATCCAATTTTAGTATATGTGCCACCGTAGCGAGCACAGACCAGTGGTCAGGCTCAGGGCATATGTACGCCTCGAGTCCCAGCAATGTTCCTCCAAGGTGGTGGGACCTGGAAAGCCATGTTCCCACTTGTATGCCGTGCACTACAGAGCTTTGGCCCTGTCAGTGCTAGGCACACTGATTGATGCAGTAGGTCACCAAGTTTATGGACAGGGGGAAATTAGAGTGTCAGGATAGCCTATGGCAAAGTCCCAGTAAAGCAAGGGCTTTGGAAGTGCATTGGTTGCACAACAAAGCAAACGATCAAAGCATCCCACATTCGTTTTCACCATGCATGTAGACTTTCCAGTTGACCCAGCAGCACCTCCCACGATTTTCTAAACCCATCCTCATGCACCAATTGGAAACGTGAAAAGCCTTTTGTCTTTTTTCATTTCTATACTTTTACCCACGCACTAAAAAAGCAATATGGAGCGCTTCACGGATTTGCGTGTCATCCTTTCGCAGGGGCCATGCTAATCTTCTCTGTATCGATCCAATTTTAGTATATGTGCCACCGTAGCGAGCACAGACCAGTGGCCAGGCTCAGGGCATATGTACGCCTCGAGTCCCAGCAATGTTCCTCCAGGGTGGTGGGAACCGGAGAGCCATGTTCCCACTTGTATGCCGTGCACTACAGAGCTTTGGCCCTGTCAGTGCTAGGCACACTGATTGATGCAGTAGGTCACCAAGTTTATGGAAGGGGGGGCTGGGGGGGGGGAATTAGAGTGTCACGATAGCCTATGGCAATCCCACTAAAGCAAGGGCTTTGGAAGTGCATTAGCACAACAAAACAAATGATCAAAGCATCCCACATTCGTTGTCACCATGCATGTAGACTTTCCAGTTGACCCAGCAGCACCTCCCACGATTTGCTAAACCCATCGTCATGCACCATTTGGAAACGTGAATAGCCTTTTGTCTTTTTTCATTTCTGTACTTTTACCCACGCACTAAAAAAGCAATATGGAGCGCTTCACGGATTTGCGTGTCATCCTTGCGCCTCTTGCGGGAGAATCTTCGGTTCCCTTCCCGTTCCACAGTTCCACTTTCCCTTCTTCCTGATTGGCCCGACGTCTGGCTCGGGATTGGTCGACGCAAAGTTCCACAAAGCGTGCTTCCGAATTTGGTCATGTCATGTAGCGTGCCGTTGGCTCTTTGAGAAAGTTCCACTGAACGTGCGCTCCGATTGGCCACTGGGCGGGACCTCCAGGAAGCGCGATTTATAAAGCGGTGCAGTGGATAGAGGAAGTTAAAAAAGGAGACAAAACAGACTATAAAGACGACAAGCTTTGTTGTAAATGTTTATTTTGTTTGACAAAAAAATAGATATATACATGTATATGTTTTAGGGCTTTATGATAGCATAGAAAAACGCGATTATTTCTAAAATAACATTTCCCTAGAAAAATGCATTTTTTCTGTGTTATTAAATCATTTACTTAATAATATTAAATGGTTGAAAGATATTGTTCAGATGCAATTAACTCTAATTCTAAAAATTATAAGTCTAATAACACTGTCAAGGTGCAAACATTTAGTCTTTAAAACAAGTAAGCAAGATAAATGTTTATTTTGTATAAAACAAATATAAATATACATGTACAAGTTGTAGGGCTTTATGATAGCATAGAAAAAGCTGTTATTTCTAAAATAACATTTCCCTACAAAAATGCATTTTTTATCTGTGTTATTAAATCATTTATTTAATAATATTAAACAGTTAAAAGATATTGTTCAGATGCAAATAACTAATTCTAAAAATTAAGTCTAAAAACACTGTAAAGGTGCAAACATTTAGTCTTTAAAACAAATAAGCAAGATATTCTGACTCTGATTGGCTGTTGTCATTTTCTTTTTTCTTCTTAACTTCTGCTATTAGTGTTTATTTACAGCTCTGGGTTATGCTTTGAGCTGCTCTAGCAAATAGCCGAGCAGCAACTACTGGGAAGGTAGTTTATAAAATAATAATTTATCATATGTTTGTGATTTTTTTTTTTTTTAAATATTGCATAAACTGTTGTGATAATAAAATAATTTTACGCTATATTGTACTGCCCTAATATGTTAAAAGTATAAATGGTTACATATTTTGTGTAAATAAACATTTTTCTATTTTATTTCTAATCTCTGTGTACATTTCAGCTTTTTTTTTAAAGATTTGTTCAGTAGCTACAGTGTCCCAAGAGTGGGTTATCTGTTGTGACTCGAATAACTTTACACAATATTTATATTACACTTTACATTCATAATTTTTTCTATTCATTTATTGCAAACAAGTGTTAAAGGATAAAATAAAACTTGCAAAAATACACTGCGTACATATTCATGTGATTGCTTTAATGTTATCATTGTGTAATTTAAAGGATGGTAATATTAGGGTTCTGTATATTATTCATAAACAAGTTATAAACTGTAGTTTAGCTAACAGTAAAAATAAAAATGGTATAAAATTATATTGTAAATTTAAGTAAATGTTCAATGTAAATGCAGTAAAAAATAATATGTGTATATGTAAATATAACTGGAAACATTGATGTAAATGAAATATTTTAAAATATATTTAATTGAATTTTTAAATAATTTATTAAACTTTAAAAAATTGACAAACCTATTTAAATATCAATGCCTGAAATTTAAATTTGAAAGTATTTTAATTTAATATTTCTTATATCCTACAACCTAATATTTTTAGGTACTATATTTAGTTTAATCAGTTGTTTAAATATTTTATTATGTGTTATTTAATATTAAAGTTACCTGAACATTGCGGGCAATATAATTGACAAAATTCTAAAACATTTAAAAGTCAATATTTCAGTATGTTTATTATTGAACTATTAAAATATTTTATTCCTTAAAAGGTGTCAAATATATGTCCTGATTATAAAAAACATTTTATCTAACTGACATGCAATTCAAAAAAGCTATATTTAGTTATGTTGCAAATAAACATAGAATTATATTTGAATATAATGTAATACATTTATTAAAAAATCATACTTATTATTATTATATGTTACTCAATTCATTTAAAATGGATTTTCTTTTTCAAATTATGTAATATATGATATACAATGAGAGCAGTCTACAGCACATGGCTAATTAATATGCACCTGTCATACCCCAGAAAGCACATGGCTAATTATGCCAGTTCCCGCCTTTGATTTTTTTTACCATATTGGGTAATTTCATTAATTTCAGCAAGCATGAGCACCTGTCAAGGTCTCAGGTGACCCCAGTGGGGTTCAGGGGTCACTACCTTGCAGTCTAAGGCCATGTGACGTCGAGAGGATTGCTGGGGGCCACAGGGTGGGGACAGAGAAGATCCATCAGGTTCCTTTGCGCAGGGACCATGCTAATCTTCTCTGTATCAATCCAATTTTAGTATATGTGCCACCGTAGCGAGCACGGATCAGCAGTCAGGCTCAGGGCATATGTACGCCTCGAGTCCCAGCAATGTTCCTCCAAGGTGGTGGGACCTGGAGAGCCATGTTCCCACTTGTATGCCGTGCACTACAGAGCTTTGGCCCTGTCAGTGCTAGGCACACTGATTGATGCAGTAGGTCACCAAGTTTATGGACAGGGGGAAATTAGAGTGTCAGGATAGCCTATGGCAAAGTCCCAGTAAAGCAAGGGCTTTGGAAGTGCATTGGTTGCACAACAAAGCAAACGATCAAAGCATCCCACATTCCTTTTCACCATGCATGTAGACTTTCCAGTTGACCCAGCAGCACCTCCCACGATTTGCTAAACCCATCCTCATGCACCATTTGGAATCGTGAAAAGCCTTTTGTCTTTTTTCATTTCTGTACTTTTACCCACGCACTAAAACAGCAATATGGAGCGCTTCACGGATTTGCGTGTCATCCTTGCGCCTCTTGCGGGAGAATCTTCGGTTCCCTTCCCGTTCCACAGTTCCACTTTCCCTTCTTCCTGATTGGCCCGACGTCTGGCTCGGGATTGGTCGACGCAAAGTTCCACAAAGCGTGCTTCCGAATTTGGTCATGTCATGTAGCGTGCCGTTGGCTCTTTGAGAAAGTTCCACTGAACGTGCGCTCCGATTGGCCGTTGGGCGGGACCTCCAGGAAGCGCGATTTATAAAGCGGTGCAGTGGATAGAGGAAGTTAAAAAAGGAGACAAAACAGACTATAAAGACGACAAGCTTTGTTGTAAATGTTTATTTTGTTTGACAAAAAATAGATATATACATGTATATGTTTTAGGGCTTTATGATAGCATAGAAAAACGCGATTATTTCTAAAATAACATTTCCCTAGAAAAATGCATTTTTTTCTGTGTTATTAAATCATTTACTTAATAATATTAAATGGTTGAAAGATATTGTTCAGATGCAAATAACTAATTCTAAAAATATAAGTCTAATAACACTGTCAAGGTGCAAACATTTAGTCTTTAAAACAAGTAAGCAAGATAAATGTTTATTTTGTATAAAACAAATATAAATATACATGTACAAGTTGTAGGGCTTTATGATAGCATAGAAAAAGCTGTTATTTCTAAAATAACATTTCCCTACAAAAATGCATTTTTTATCTGTGTTATTAAATCATTTATTTAATAATATTAAACAGTTAAAAGATATTGTTCAGATGCAAATAACTAATTCTAAAAATTAAGTCTAAAAACACTGTAAAGGTGCAAACATTTAGTCTTTAAAACAAATAAGCAAGATATTCTGACTCTGATTGGCTGTTGTCATTTTCTTTTTTCTTCTTAACTTCTGCTATTAGTGTTTATTTACAGCTCTGGGTTATGCTTTGAGCTGCTCTAGCAAATAGCCGAGCAGCAACTACTGGGAAGGTAGTTTATAAAATAATAATTTATCATATGTTTGGGATTTTTTTTTTTTTAAATATTGCATAAACTGTTGTGATAATAAAATAATTTTACGCTATATTGTACTGCCCTAATATGTTAAAAGTATAAATGGTTATATATTTTGTGTAAATAAACATTTTTCTATTTTATTTCTAATCTCTTTGTACATTTCAGCTTTTTTTTAAAGATTTGTTCAGTAGCTACAGTGTCCCAAGAGTGGGTTATCTGTTGTGACTCGAATAACTTTACACAATATTTATATTACACTTTACATTCATCATTTTTTCTATTCATTTATTGCAAACAACACTGTAAAAAATTGCTGTTAAAAAACGGTCAGATTCTACGGTAAAATAATGTTTTTTCACTAAAACAGTAATATTCTGTTAAAAACAGTGCTTTCTGGGTAACATTTTTGTTTTCGAGAAAGTAACCAACTGCAGAAAACTGTGAGCTAACAGAGTTCAGATTCGATGTTTTGAAGTCTGTGTTTGAAATCACACTTTGTGTCCTTGTTCACTATTTCATACACTAGTTAACTAATATAGTTCACCTGACAGTTTTAATGAACACTAATGAGTGAATTCAGACACTGATGAACACCTGCTGTTAATAATTACAATTACTGAAGAAAATAAACAAGAAACACAAACAGTGACTTGAGTTACAACATTAAATAAAATCAAATAAAATAAAACAGCTTCAGTCTCAGCAGAGGATCATTAAACAACTCCACAAACAACAGCAGACACACACTTATTACTGACTGATTTGACTTCCATACAATTCTCATTGAGATCCAACAGAAATTAAGGTGTTTTTTGTGTCACCGTAATGGAGTAAGGGGCTGATTTAGTTGGGCTCTTCACCCTCGAACTTATTTAAGAAGACTTTCCAATTACTATATTAAAGAATCAACTAAATGCTTGTATTATAGCTATCAAGTTGGAAAGTCTATAAATAGAGAAATCTATTTATTTGAAATTAGTTCTGATAAATGTTGTGGTATATATCTGGATGAAGGGCCTCATGCAATAGATTTTATGCTTAATTGCAGGTATTAATTTAATTAATGAGAAGTGGAAACAGAAAAGATACCTCTGTAATTACTTAACAGTTAAGAAATAACATACAAAAACAGTTCAGTTATGACAAATACACAGTCAGACCTCATGAATCTGACCTTGTATCTCAACAATGGTAACATCTCAAATGTTTCATGCAGCAATGCTTGCTGGGAGTGGCACTGTACAAATATCCCAGCATGCATTGCGGTATAAATAAATGTTGTATAATGGTCTAACAGTTTTCTTTATTTGTGTTTGATTCTGCTGTTGTTTATGTTTAGACTTTCAGTTGCCTGTTTGTGAGTTAAACTGTTCATTTTGTTAAATTTTGTTAAATTTGTTGTCACCATTATTGAGGTTCATATGCTGATTATTGATGTCTCTTTGAGTGCGATTTACACCATAGAGCAGTGTTATTGTCCAAGATATTCTTAAAAACGTCCTGAAATCATTGCCATATATATACATATTATGCAAAACAATAGATTTAACATTGAATAGGAACAGTACATTTTAATATACTAAATGAGACAGACTCTGCCCTTTAATAGCAACATGAACATCACCAGATCTTATTTAGGTTTTTGGCTGGCTTGCCACAATAAAGGAGCTTTTCAAACAAAGTTCTTAACAATTGCAGCAGCCAAGATATATAAATGTTAAAAATGACAGGGCTAAGAGTCCAACTAAAGCAAACTCTGTTCTCCATGATGGTGACGTAAAACTTTAACTTTTTCTCAAGAAGAACTTTAGTAGATGTTATACAAAAATACATGTATTAAGTAATAAGTGTAGCTGGTGATGATGTTTGTAGAGTTGTTTAATCATCCGCTGATCATTTAAATGATTTAATCATTTGTTGTTCTTCAGGTTATTTCATTATAAAGCTGTGACTAAAGTTCTGTATGTTCTGTTCTTGTTTTTTCCCTTCAGTATTTCTTCATTTGTTCATTGTTAATCCTCAATTATCATTTAATTAGTCAGTTAATTAATGAATTTACTTCAGCTTTGCTCCATGTTTCTTGAACACTCAGTAGTGTGGACACTTCAATAAAAACTGAAGTATATGCTCTGGGGTTTAAAGGGTTAAAGGTGTGAGAGGTAAAAACACAGTGTAAAAATGTATTTTAACAGTAATATACTGTTAATTTACACTACGGAAATAGACTGTAAAAAAACAGTATATTGCTGGCAACCACAGCTGCCAGTAGATTACTGTTAAATCAAGGAAAAAACAGTATTTTACTGTAAAACCTGAAGCTAATTTCTTCTGTGTGTCACCGTTGTGGAGGAGAGTAGAGCCAGTGTATGAGTTAAAGATGAACAATGAACTGCTGATGTTATTATGCATGTTTCTTTATTTAAAGATAGCAGCTGTTTAGTGGCTGATGCAGTCAGAATCTCTCTGGTGATTCCAGATTTACATGTATGTGTGCTGTTGTGAAAAATAAGACATTAGAGTTAAACCGAACTTTTCTAATTAACTAAAATAAGTTATCATTATAAGTATACTTCTAAGCATATATAACACATTACTTCATAAACTCATTCAGCAGTTGACCAAGTTGAGGCACTTGCTTTCAGTGAGCAAAATGAGTTCACTTGAGTATTGTGTAAATCAATGTAGTCCATGTATTTTTACAGCAACATACTGTAAAATAACAGTACATTGCTGGCAACTGCAGCTGCCAGTATTTTACTGTTTTTTAACGGGACAATTTTTAACAGTGAAGTGTTAAAGGATAAAATAAAGCTTCCAAAAATACACTGCGTACACATATTCATGTGGTTGCTTTAATGTTATTATTGTGTAATTTAAAGGATGGTAATATTAGGGTTCTGTATATTATTCATAAACAAGTTATAAACTCTAGTTTAGCTAACAGTAAAAATAAAAATGGTATAAAATTATATTGTAAATTAAACTTAAGTAAATGTTCAATGTAAATGCAGTAAAAAATAATATGTATATGTAAATATAACTGTAAACATTGATGTAAATGAAATATTTAAAAATATATTTAATTGTATTTTTAAATAATTTATTAAACTTTTAAAAATTGATAAACCTATTTTAATATCAACGCCTGAAATTTTAATTTTATTGTATTTTAATATAATATTTCTTATATCCTATAGCCTAATGTTTTTAGGTACTATATTTAGTTTAATCAGTTGTTTAAATATTTTATTATGTGTTATTTAATATTAATAAATAAGTTACCTGAACATTACGGTCAATATAATTGACAAAATTCTAAAACATTTAAAAGTCAATATTTCAGTATGTTTATTATTGAACTATTAAAAAATATTATATTTCTTAAAAGGTGTGAAATATAAGTCCTGATTATAAAAACATTTTATCTAACTCACATGCAATTCAAATAAAGCTATATTTAGTTATGTTGCAAATAAACATACAATTATATTTGAATATAATGTAATACATTTATTAAAAAATAATACTTATTATTATGTTACTCAATTCTTTTTCAAATTATGTAATATATGATATACAATGAGAGCAGTCTACAGCACATGGCTAATTAATATGCACCTGTCATACCCCAGAAAGCACATGGCTAATTATGCCAGTTCCCGCCTTTGATTTTTTTACCATATTGGGTAATTTCATTAATTTCAGCAAGCATGAGCACCTGTCAAGGTCTCAGGTGACCCCAGTGGGGTTCAGGGGTCACTACCTTGCAGTCTAAGGACTTGTGACGTCGAGAGGACTGCTGGGGGCCACAGGGTGGGGACAGAGAAGATCCATCAGGTTCCTTTGCGCAGGGGCCATGCTAATCTTCTCTGTATCGATCCAATTTTAGTATATGTGCCACCGTAGCGAGCACGGACCAGCAGTCAGGCTCAGGGCATATGTACGCCTCAAGTCCCAGCAATGTTCCTCCAAGGTGGTGGGACCTGGAGAGCCATGTTCCCACTTGTATGCCGTGCACTACAGAGCTTTGGCCCTGTCAGTGCTAGGCACACTGATTGATGCAGTAGGTCACCAAGTTTATGGACAGGGGGAAATTAGAGTGTCAGGATAGCCTATGGCAAAGTCCCAGTAAAGCAAGGGCTTTGGAAGTGCATTGGTTGCACAACAAAACAAATGATCAAAGCATCCCACATTCGTTTTCACCATGCATGTAGACTTTCCAGTTGACCCAGCAGCACCTCCCACGATTTGCTAAACCCATCCTCATGCACCATTTGGAATCGTGAAAAGCCTTTTGTCTTTTTGCATTTCTGTACTTTTACCCACGCACTAAAACAGCAATATGGAGCACTTCACGGATTTGCGTGTCATCCTTTCGCAAGGGCCATGCTAATCTTCTCTGTATCGATCCAATTTTAGTATATGTGCCACCGTAGCGAGCACGGACGAGTGGACAGGCTCAGGGCATATGTACGCCTCGAGTCCCAGCAATGTTCCTTCAAGGTGGTGGGACCCGAAGAGCCATGTTCCCACTTATATACCGTGCACTACAGAGCTTTGGCCCTGTCAGTGCTAGGCACACTGATTGATGCAGTAGGTCACCAAGTTTATGGACAGGGGGAAATTAGAGTGTCAGGATAGCCTATGGCAAAGTCCCACTAAAGCAAGGGCTTTGGAAGTGCATTAGCACAACAAAACAAATGATCAAAGCATCCCACATTCCTTTTCACCATGCATGTAGACTTTCCAGTTGACCCAGCAGCACCTCCCACGATTTGCTAAACCCATCCTCAAGCACCATTTGGAATCGTGAAAAGCCTTTTGTCTTTTTTCATTTCTGTACTTTTACCCACGCACTAAAACAGCAATATGGAGCGCTTCACGGATTTGCGTGTCATCCTTTCGCAGGGGCCATGCTAATCTTCTCTGTATCGATCCAATTTTAGTATATGTGCCACCGTAGCGAGCACAGACCAGTGGTCAGGCTCAGGGCATATGTACGCCTCGAGTCCCAGCAATGTTCCTTCAAGGTGGTGGGACCCGAAGAGCCATGTTCCCACTTATATACCCTGCACTACAGAGCTTTGGCCCTGTCAGTGCTAGGCACACTGATTGATGCAGTAGGTCACCAAGTTTATGGACGGGGGGAAATTAGAGTGTCACGATAGCCTATGGCAATCCCACTAAAGCAAGGGCTTTGGAAGTGCATTAGCACAACAAAACAAATGATCAAAGCATCCCACATTCGTTTTCACCATGCATGTAGACTTTCCAGTTGACCCAGCAGCACCTCCCACGATTTCCTAAACCCATCCTCATGCACCATTTGGAAACGTGAAAAGCCTTTTGTCTTTTTTCATTTCTATACTTTTACCCACGCACTAAAAAAGCAATATGGAGCGCTTCACGGATTTGCGTGTCATCCTTTCGCAGGGGCCATGCTAATCTTCTCTGTATCGATCCAATTTTAGTATATGTGCCACCGTAGCGAGCACGGATCAGCAGTCAGGCTCAGGGCATATGTACGCCTCGAGTCCCAGCAATGTTCCTCCAAGGTGGTGGGACCTGGAGAGCCATGTTCCCACTTGTATGCTGTGCACTACAGAGCTTTGGCCCTGTCAGTGCTAGGCACACTGATTGATGCAGTAGGTCACCAAGTTTATGGACAGGGGGAAATTAGAGTGTCAGGATAGCCTATGGCAAAGTCCCAGTAAAGCAAGGGCTTTGGAAGTGCATTGGTTGCACAACAAAACAAATGATCAAAGCATCCCACATTCGTTTTCACCATGCATGTAGACTTTCCAGTTGACCCAGCAGCACCTCCCACGATTTGCTAAACCCATCCTCATGCACCATTTGGAATCGTGAAAAGCCTTTTGTCTTTTTGCATTTCTGTACTTTTACCCACGCACTAAAACAGCAATATGGAGCGCTTCACGGATTTGCGTGTCATCCTTTCGCAGGGGCCATGCTAATCTTCTCTGTATCGATCCAATTTTAGTATATGTGCCACCGTAGCGAGCATGGACAAGTGGACAGGCTCAGGGCATATGTACGCCTCGAGTCCCAGCAATGTTCCTCCAAGGTGGTGGGACCTGGAGAGCCATGTTCCCACTTGTATGCCGTGCACTACAGAGCTTTGGCCCTGTCAGTGCTAGGCACACTGATTGATGCAGTAGGTCACCAAGTTTATGGACAGGGGGAAATTAGAGTGTCAGGATAGCCTATGGCAAAGTCCCAGTAAAGCAAGGGCTTTGGAAGTGCATTGGTTGCACAACAAAGCAAACGATCAAAGCATCCCACATTCGTTTTCACCATGCATGTAGACTTTCCAGTTGACCCAGCAGCACCTCCCACGATTTGCTAAACCCATCCTCATGCACCATTTGGAATCGTAAAAAAACTTTTTGTCTTTTTTCATTTCTGTACTTTTACCCACGCACTAAAACAGCAATATGGAGCGCTTCACGGATTTGCGTGTCATCCTTTCGCAGGAGCCATGCTAATCTTCTCTGTATCGATCCAATTTTAGTATATGTGCCACCGTAGCGAGCACAGACCAGTGGTCAGGCTCAGGGCATATGTATGCCTCGAGTCCCAGCAATGTTCCTTCAAGGTGGTGGGACCCGAAGAGCCATGTTCCCACTTATATACCGTGCACTACAGAGCTTTGGCCCTGTCAGTGCTAGGCACACTGATTGATGCAGTAGGTCACCAAGTTTATGGACGGGGGGAAATTAGAGTGTCACGATAGCCTATGGCAATCCCACTAAAGCAAGGGCTTTGGAAGTGCATTAGCACAACAAAGCAAACAATCAAAGCATCCCACATTCGTTTTCACCATGCATGTAGACTTTCCAGTTGACCCAGCAGCACCTCCCACGATTTGCTAAACCCATCCTCATGCACCATTTGGAATCGTGAAAAGCCTTTTGTCTTTTTGCATTTCTGTACTTTTACCCACGCACTAAAAAAGCAATATGGAGCGCTTCACGGATTTGCGTGTCATCCTTTCGCAGGGGCCATGCTAATCTTCTCTGTATCGATCCAATTTTAGTATATATGCCCCCGTAGCGAGCACAGACCAGTGGTCAGGCTCAGGGCATATGTACGCCTCGAGTCCCAGCAATGTTCCTCCAGGGTGGTGAGAACCGGAGAGCCATGTTCCCACTTGTATGCCGTGCACTACAGAGCTTTGGCCCTGTCAGTGCTAGGCACACTGATTGATGCAGTAGGTCACCAAGTTTATGGACAGGGGGAAATTAGAGTGTCAGGATAGCCTATGGCAAAGTCCCAGTAAAGCAAGGGCTTTGGAAGTGCATTGGTTGCACAACAAAACAAATGATCAAAGCATCCCACATTCGTTTTCACCATGCATGTAGACTTTCCAGTTGACCCAGCAGCACCTCCCACAATTTGCTAAACCCATCCTCATGCACCATTTGGAATCGTGAAAAGCCTTTTGTCTTTTTGCATTTCTGTACTTTTACCCACGCACTAAAACAGCAATATGGAGCGCTTCACGGATTTGCGTGTCATCCTTTCGCAGGGGCCATGCTAATCTTCTCTGTATCGATCCAATTTTAGTATATGTGCCACCGTAGCGAGCACGGACGAGTGGACAGGCTCAGGGCATATGTACGCCTCGAGTCCCAGCAATGTTCCTCCAAGGTGGTGGGACCTGGAGAGCCATGTTCCCACTTGTATGCCGTGCACTACAGAGCTTTGGCCCTGTCAGTGCTAGGCACACTGATTGATGCAGTAGGTCACCAAGTTTATGGACAGGGGGAAATTAGAGTGTCAGGATAGCCTATGGCAATCCCACTAAAGCAAGGGCTTTGGAAGTGCATTAGCACAACAAAACAAATGATCAAAGCATCCCACATTCGTTTTCACCATGCATGTAGACTTTCCAGTTGACCCACTAGCACCTCCCACGATTTGCTAAACCCATCCTCATGCACCATTTGGAAACGTGAAAAGCCTTTTGTCTTTTTTCATTTCTGTACTTTTACCCACGCACTAAAAAAGCAATATGGAGCGCTTCACGGATTTGCGTGTCATCCTTTCGCAGGGGCCATGCTAATCTTCTCTGTATCGATCCAATTTTAGTATATGTGCCACCGTAGCGAGCACAGATTAGCAGTTAGGCTCAGGGCATATGTACGCCTCGAGTCCCAGCAATGTTCCTCCAAGGTGGTGGGACCTGGAGAGCCATGTTCCCACTTGTATGCCGTGCACTACAGAGCTTTGGCCCTGTCAGTGCTAGGCACACTGATTGATGCAGTAGGTCACCAAGTTTATGGACAGGGGGAAATTAGAGTGTCAGGATAGCCTATGGCAAAGTCCCAGTAAAGCAAGGGCTTTGAAAGTGCATTGGTTGCACAACAAAGCAAACGATCAAAGCATCCCACATTCGTTTTCACCATGCATGTAGACTTTCCAGTTGACCCAGCAGCACCTCCCACGATTTGCTAAACCCATCCTCATGCACCATTTGGAATCGTGAAAAGCCTTTTGTCTTTTTTCATTTCTGTACTTTTACCCACGCACTAAAACAGCAATATGGAGCGCTTCACGGATTTGCGTGTCATCCTTTCGCAGGGGCCTTGCTAATCTTCTCTGTATCGATCCAATTTTAGTATATGTGCCACCGTAGCGAGCACGGATGAGTGGACAGGCTCAGGGCATATGTACGCCTCGAGTCCCAGCAATGTTCCTCCAAGGTGGTGGGACCTGGAGAGCCATGTTCCCACTTGTATGCCGTGCACTACAGAGCTTTGGCCCTGTCAGTGCTAGGCACACTGATTGATGCAGTAGGTCACCAAGTTTATGGACAGGGGGAAATTAGAGTGTCAGGATAGCCTATGGCAAAGTCCCAGTAAAGCAAGGGCTTTGGAAGTGCATTGGTTGCACAACAAAGCAAACGATCAAAGCATCCCACATTCGTTTTCACCATGCATGTAGACTTTCCAGTTGACCCAGCAGCACCTCCCACGATTTGCTAAACCCATCCTCATGCACCATTTGGAATCGTGAAAAGCCTTTTGTCTTTTTTCATTTCTGTACTTTTACCCACGCACTAAAACAGCAATATGGAGCGCTTCACGGATTTGCGTGTCATCCTTTCGCAGGGGCCATGCTAATCTTCTCTGTATCGATCCAATTTTAGTATATGTGCCACCGTAGCGAGCACAGAGCAGTGGTCAAGCTCAGGGCATATGTATGCCTCGAGTCCCAGCAATGTTCCTTCAAGGTGGTGGGCACCGGAGAGCCATGTTCCCACTTGTATGCCGTGCACTACAGAGCTTTGGCCCTGTCAGTGCTAGGCACACTGATTGATGCAGTAGGTCACCAAGTTTATGGACAGGGGGAAATTAGAGTGTCAGGATAGCCTATGGCAAAGTCCCACTAAAGCAAGGGCTTTGGAAGTGCATTAGCACAACAAAACAAACGATCAAAGCATCCCACATTCGTTTTCACCATGCATGTAGACTTTCCAGTTGACCCAGCAGCACCTCCCACGATTTGCTAAACCCATCCTCAAGCACCATTTGGAATCGTGAAAAGCCTTTTGTCTTTTTTCATTTCTGTACTTTTACCCACGCACTAAAACAGCAATATGGAGCGCTTCACGGATTTGCGTGTCATCCTTTCGCAGGGGCCATGCTAATCTTCTCTGTATCGATCCAATTTTAGTATATGTGCCACCGTAGCGAGCACGGATGAGTGGACAGGCTCAGGGCATATGTACGCCTCGAGTCCCAGCAATGTTCCTCCAAGGTGGTGGGACCTGGAGAGCCATGTTCCCACTTGTATGCCGTGCACTACAGAGCTTTGGCCCTGTCAGTGCTAGGCACACTGATTGATGCAGTAGGTCACCAAGTTTATGGACAGGGGGAAATTAGAGTGTCAGGATAGCCTATGGCAAAGTCCCAGTAAAGCAAGGGCTTTGGAAGTGCATTGGTTGCACAACAAAGCAAACGATCAAAGCATTCCACATTCGTTTTCACCATGCATGTAGACTTTCCAGTTGACCCAGCAGCACCTCCCACGATTTGCTAAACCCATCCTCATGCACCATTTGGAATCGTGAAAAGCCTTTTGTCTTTTTTCATTTCTGTACTTTTACCCACGCACTAAAACAGCAATATGGAGCGCTTCACGGATTTGCGTGTCATCCTTTCGCAGGGGCCATGCTAATCTTCTCTGTATCGATCCAATTTTAGTATATGTGCCACCGTAGCGAGCACAGACCAGTGGTCAAGCTCAGGGCATATGTATGCCTCGAGTCCCAGCAATGTTCCTCCAGGGTGGTGGGCACCGGAGAGCCATGTTCCCACTTGTATGCCGTGCACTACAGAGCTTTGGCCCTGTCAGTGCTAGGCACACTGATTGATGCAGTAGGTCACCAAGTTTATGGACGGGGGGGAAATTAGAGTGTCAGGATAGCCTATGGCAATCGCACTAAAGCAAGGGCTTTGGAAGTGCATTAGCACAACAAAACAAATGATCAAAGCATCCCACATTCGCTGTTACCATGCATGTAGACTTTCCAGTTGACCCAGCAGCACCTCCCACGATTTGCTAAACCCATCGTCATGCACCATTTGGAAACGTGAAAAGCCTTTTGTCTTTTTTCATTTCTGTACTTTTACCCACGCACTAAAAAAGCAATATGGAGCGCTTCACGGATTTGCGTGTCATCCTTTCGCAGGGGCCATGCTAATCTTCTCTGTATCGATCCAATTTTAGTATATGTGCCACCGTAGCGAGCACAGATCAGAAGTCAGGCTCAGGGCATATGTACGCCTCGAGTCCCAGCAATGTTCCTCCAAGGTGGTGGGACCTGGAGAGCCATGTTCCCACTTGTATGCCTTGCACTACAGAGCTTTGGCCCTGTCAGTGCTAGGCACACTGATTGATGCAGTAGGTCACCAAGTTTATGGACAGGGGGAAATTAGAGTGTCAGGATAGCCTATGGCAAAGTCCCAGTAAAGCAAGGGCTTTGGAAGTGCATTGGTTGCACAACAAAGCAAACGATCAAAGCATCCCACATTCGTTTTCACCATGCATGTAGACTTTCCAGTTGACCCAGCAGCACCTCCCACGATTTGCTAAACCCATCCTCATGCACCATTTGGAATCGTGAAAAGCCTTTTGTCTTTTTTCATTTCTGTACTTTTACCCACGCACTAAAACAGCAATATGGAGCGCTTCACGGATCTGCGTGTCATCCTTTCGCCTCTTGCGGGAGAATCTTCGGTTCCCTTCCCGTTCCACAGTTCCACTTTCCCTTCTTCCTGATTGGCCCGACGTCTGGCTCAGGATTGGTCGACGCAAAGTTCCACAAAGCGTGCTTCCGAATTTGGTCATGTCATGTAGCGTGCCGTTGGCTCTTTGAGAAAGTTCCACTGAACGTGCGCTCCGATTGGCCGCTGGGCGGGACCTCCAGGAAGCGCGATTTATAAAGCGGTGCAGTGGATAGAGGAAGTTAAAAAAGGAGACAAAACAGACTATAAAGACGACAAGCTTTGTTGTAAATGTTTATTTTGTTTGACAAAAAAATAGATATATACATGTATATGTTTTAGGGCTTTATGATAGCATAGAAAAACGCGATTATTTCTAAAATAACATTTCCCTAGAAAAATGCATTTTTTCTGTGTTATTAAATCATTTACTTAATAATATTAAATGGTTAAAAGATATTGTTCAGATGCAATTAGCTCTAATTCTAAAAATTATAAGTCTAATAACACTGTCAAGGTGCAAACATTTAGTCTTTAAAACAACTAAGCAAGATAAATGTTTATTTTGTATAAAACAAATATAAATATACATGTACAAGTTGTAGGGCTTTATGATAGCATAGAAACTGCTATTATTTCTAAAATAACATTTATGATAGCATAGAAACTGCTATTATTTCTAAAATAACATTTATGACAGCATAGAAATTGCTATTATTTCTAAAATAACAATTCCATTCAAAAATGCATTATTTTATCTGTGTTATTAAATCATTTACTTAATAATATTAAATAGTTAAAAGATATTGTTCAGATGCAAATAACTAATTCTAAAAATTAAGTCTAAGTCTAAAAACACTGTAAAGGTGCAAACATTTAGTCTTTAAAACAACTAAGCAAGATATTCAGACTCTGATTGGCTGTTGTCATTTTCTTTTTTCTTCTTAACTTCTGCTATTAGTGTTTATTTACAGCTCTGGGTTAAGCTTTGAGCTGCTCTAGCAAATAGCCGAGCAGCAACTACTGGGAAGGTAGTTTATAAAATAATAATTTATCATATGTTTGTGATTTTTTTTTTTTTTAAATATTGCATAAACTGTTGTGATAATAAAATAATTTTACGCTATATTGTACTGCCCTAATATGTTAAAAGTATAAATGGTTATATATTTTGTGTAAATAAACATTTTTCTATTTTATTTCTAATCTCTGTGTACATTTCAGCTTTTTTTTTTAAAGATATTTGTTCAGTAGCTACAGTGTCCCAAGAGTGAGTTATCTGTTGTGACTTGAATAACTTTACACAATATTTATATTACACTTTACATAATTGTTTTCTATTCATTTATTGCAAACAAGAGTTGAAGGATAAAATTAAACTTCCAAAAATACACTGCGTACATATTCATGTGGTTGCTTTAATGTTATCATTGTGTAATTTAAAGTATGGTAATATTAGGGTTCTGTATATTATTCATAAACAAGTTATAAACTCTAGTTTAGCTAACAGTAAAAATAAAATGGTATAAAATTATATTGTAAATTAAATTTAGGTAAATATTCAATGTAAATGCAGTAACACCTAAAAATATGTGTATATGTAAATACAACTGTAAACATTGATGTAAATGAAATATTTTAAAATATATTTAATTGAATTTTTAAATAATTTATTAAACTTTAAAAAATTGACAAACCTATTTAAATATCAATGCCTGAAATTTAAATTTGAAAGTATTTTAATATAATATTTCTTATATCCTACAACCTAATATTTTTAGGTACTATATTTAATCAGTTGTTTAAATATTTTATTATGTGTTATTTAATATTAATAAATAGGTTACCTGAACATTATGGTCTATATAATTGACAAAATTCTAAAACATTTAAAAGTCAATATTTCAGTATGTTTATTATTGAACTATTAAAATATTTTATTTCTTAAAAGGTGTCAAATATAAGTCCTGATTATAAAAACATTTTATCTAACTGACATGCAATTCAAAAAAGCTATATTTAGTTATGTTGCAAATAAACATAGAATTATATTTGAATATAATGTAATACATTTATTAAAAAAATAATACTTATTATTATTATATGTTACTCAATTCATTTAAAATGGATTTTCTTTTTCAAATTATGTAATAAATGATATACAATGAGAGCAGTCTACAGCACATGGCTAATTAATATGCACCTGTCATACCCCAGAAAGCACATGGCTAATTATGCCAGTTCCCGCCTTTGATTTTTTACCATATTGGGTAATTTGTTTAATTTCAACAAGCATGAGCACCCTTCAAGGCCACAGGTGACCCCAATGGGGTTCAGGGGTCACTACCCTGCAGTCTAAGGCCATGTGACGTCGAGAGGACCGCTGGGGGCCGCAGGGTGGGGACAGAGAAGATCCATCAGGTTCCTTTGCGCAGGGGCCATGCTAATCTTCTCTGTATCGATCCAATTTTAGTATATGTGCCACCGTAGCGAGCACGGACCAGCAGTCAGGCTCAGGGCATATGTACGCCTCAAGTCCCAGCAATGTTCCTCCAAGGTGGTGGGACCTGGAGAGCCATGTTCCCACTTGTATGCCGTGCACTACAGAGCTTTGGCCCTGTCAGTGCTAGGCACACTGATTGATGCAGTAGGTCACCAAGTTTATGGACAGGGGGAAATTAGAGTGTCAGGATAGCCTATGGCAAAGTCCCAGTAAAGCAAGGGCTTTGGAAGTGCATTGGTTGCACAACAAAACAAATGATCAAAGCATCCCACATTCGTTTTCACCATGCATGTAGACTTTCCAGTTGACCCAGCAGCACCTCCCACGATTTGCTAAACCCATCCTCATGCACCATTTGGAATCGTGAAAAGCCTTTTGTCTTTTTGCATTTCTGTACTTTTACCCACGCACTAAAACAGCAATATGGAGCACTTCACGGATTTGCGTGTCATCCTTTCGCAAGGGCCATGCTAATCTTCTCTGTATCGATCCAATTTTAGTATATGTGCCACCGTAGCGAGCACGGACGAGTGGACAGGCTCAGGGCATATGTACGCCTCGAGTCCCAGCAATGTTCCTTCAAGGTGGTGGGACCCGAAGAGCCATGTTCCCACTTATATACCGTGCACTACAGAGCTTTGGCCCTGTCAGTGCTAGGCACACTGATTGATGCAGTAGGTCACCAAGTTTATGGACAGGGGGAAATTAGAGTGTCAGGATAGCCTATGGCAAAGTCCCACTAAAGCAAGGGCTTTGGAAGTGCATTAGCACAACAAAACAAATGATCAAAGCATCCCACATTCCTTTTCACCATGCATGTAGACTTTCCAGTTGACCCAGCAGCACCTCCCACGATTTGCTAAACCCATCCTCAAGCACCATTTGGAATCGTGAAAAGCCTTTTGTCTTTTTTCATTTCTGTACTTTTACCCACGCACTAAAACAGCAATATGGAGCGCTTCACGGATTTGCGTGTCATCCTTTCGCAGGGGCCATGCTAATCTTCTCTGTATCGATCCAATTTTAGTATATGTGCCACCGTAGCGAGCACAGACCAGTGGTCAGGCTCAGGGCATATGTACGCCTCGAGTCCCAGCAATGTTCCTTCAAGGTGGTGGGACCCGAAGAGCCATGTTCCCACTTATATACCCTGCACTACAGAGCTTTGGCCCTGTCAGTGCTAGGCACACTGATTGATGCAGTAGGTCACCAAGTTTATGGACGGGGGGAAATTAGAGTGTCACGATAGCCTATGGCAATCCCACTAAAGCAAGGGCTTTGGAAGTGCATTAGCACAACAAAACAAATGATCAAAGCATCCCACATTCGTTTTCACCATGCATGTAGACTTTCCAGTTGACCCAGCAGCACCTCCCACGATTTCCTAAACCCATCCTCATGCACCATTTGGAAACGTGAAAAGCCTTTTGTCTTTTTTCATTTCTATACTTTTACCCACGCACTAAAAAAGCAATATGGAGCGCTTCACGGATTTGCGTGTCATCCTTTCGCAGGGGCCATGCTAATCTTCTCTGTATCGATCCAATTTTAGTATATGTGCCACCGTAGCGAGCACGGATCAGCAGTCAGGCTCAGGGCATATGTACGCCTCGAGTCCCAGCAATGTTCCTCCAAGGTGGTGGGACCTGGAGAGCCATGTTCCCACTTGTATGCTGTGCACTACAGAGCTTTGGCCCTGTCAGTGCTAGGCACACTGATTGATGCAGTAGGTCACCAAGTTTATGGACAGGGGGAAATTAGAGTGTCAGGATAGCCTATGGCAAAGTCCCAGTAAAGCAAGGGCTTTGGAAGTGCATTGGTTGCACAACAAAACAAATGATCAAAGCATCCCACATTCGTTTTCACCATGCATGTAGACTTTCCAGTTGACCCAGCAGCACCTCCCACGATTTGCTAAACCCATCCTCATGCACCATTTGGAATCGTGAAAAGCCTTTTGTCTTTTTGCATTTCTGTACTTTTACCCACGCACTAAAACAGCAATATGGAGCGCTTCACGGATTTGCGTGTCATCCTTTCGCAGGGGCCATGCTAATCTTCTCTGTATCGATCCAATTTTAGTATATGTGCCACCGTAGCGAGCACGGACGAGTGGACAGGCTCAGGGCATATGTACGCCTCGAGTCCCAGCAATGTTCCTCCAAGGTGGTGGGACCTGGAGAGCCATGTTCCCACTTGTATGCCGTGCACTACAGAGCTTTGGCCCTGTCAGTGCTAGGCACACTGATTGATGCAGTAGGTCACCAAGTTTATGGACAGGGGGAAATTAGAGTGTCAGGATAGCCTATGGCAAAGTCCCAGTAAAGCAAGGGCTTTGGAAGTGCATTGGTTGCACAACAAAGCAAACGATCAAAGCATCCCACATTCGTTTTCACCATGCATGTAGACTTTCCAGTTGACCCAGCAGCACCTCCCACGATTTGCTAAACCCATCCTCATGCACCATTTGGAATCGTAAAAAAACTTTTTGTCTTTTTTCATTTCTGTACTTTTACCCACGCACTAAAACAGCAATATGGAGCGCTTCACGGATTTGCGTGTCATCCTTTCGCAGGAGCCATGCTAATCTTCTCTGTATCGATCCAATTTTAGTATATGTGCCACCGTAGCGAGCACAGACCAGTGGTCAGGCTCAGGGCATATGTACGCCTCGAGTCCCAGCAATGTTCCTTCAAGGTGGTGGGACCCGAAGAGCCATGTTCCCACTTATATACCGTGCACTACAGAGCTTTGGCCCTGTCAGTGCTAGGCACACTGATTGATGCAGTAGGTCACCAAGTTTATGGACGGGGGGAAATTAGAGTGTCACGATAGCCTATGGCAATCCCACTAAAGCAAGGGCTTTGGAAGTGCATTAGCACAACAAAGCAAACAATCAAAGCATCCCACATTCGTTTTCACCATGCATGTAGACTTTCCAGTTGACCCAGCAGCACCTCCCACGATTTGCTAAACCCATCCTCATGCACCATTTGGAATCGTGAAAAGCCTTTTGTCTTTTTCCATTTCTGTACTTTTACCCACGCACTAAAAAAGCAATATGGAGCGCTTCACGGATTTGCGTGTCATCCTTTCGCAGGGGCCATGCTAATCTTCTCTGTATCGATCCAATTTTAGTATATATGCCCCCGTAGCGAGCACAGACCAGTGGTCAGGCTCAGGGCATATGTACGCCTCGAGTCCCAGCAATGTTCCTCCAGGGTGGTGAGAACCGGAGAGCCATGTTCCCACTTGTATGCCGTGCACTACAGAGCTTTGGCCCTGTCAGTGCTAGGCACACTGATTGATGCAGTAGGTCACCAAGTTTATGGACAGGGGGAAATTAGAGTGTCAGGATAGCCTATGGCAAAGTCCCAGTAAAGCAAGGGCTTTGGAAGTGCATTGGTTGCACAACAAAACAAATGATCAAAGCATCCCACATTCGTTTTCACCATGCATGTAGACTTTCCAGTTGACCCAGCAGCACCTCCCACAATTTGCTAAACCCATCCTCATGCACCATTTGGAATCGTGAAAAGCCTTTTGTCTTTTTGCATTTCTGTACTTTTACCCACGCACTAAAACAGCAATATGGAGCGCTTCACGGATTTGCGTGTCATCCTTTCGCAGGGGCCATGCTAATCTTCTCTGTATCGATCCAATTTTAGTATATGTGCCACCGTAGCGAGCACGGACGAGTGGACAGGCTCAGGGCATATGTACGCCTCGAGTCCCAGCAATGTTCCTCCAAGGTGGTGGGACCTGGAGAGCCATGTTCCCACTTGTATGCCGTGCACTACAGAGCTTTGGCCCTGTCAGTGCTAGGCACACTGATTGATGCAGTAGGTCACCAAGTTTATGGACAGGGGGAAATTAGAGTGTCAGGATAGCCTATGGCAATCCCACTAAAGCAAGGGCTTTGGAAGTGCATTAGCACAACAAAACAAATGATCAAAGCATCCCACATTCGTTTTCACCATGCATGTAGACTTTCCAGTTGACCCACTAGCACCTCCCACGATTTGCTAAACCCATCCTCATGCACCATTTGGAAACGTGAAAAGCCTTTTGTCTTTTTTCATTTCTGTACTTTTACCCACGCACTAAAAAAGCAATATGGAGCGCTTCACGGATTTGCGTGTCATCCTTTCGCAGGGGCCATGCTAATCTTCTCTGTATCGATCCAATTTTAGTATATGTGCCACCGTAGCGAGCACAGATTAGCAGTTAGGCTCAGGGCATATGTACGCCTCGAGTCCCAGCAATGTTCCTCCAAGGTGGTGGGACCTGGAGAGCCATGTTCCCACTTGTATGCCGTGCACTACAGAGCTTTGGCCCTGTCAGTGCTAGGCACACTGATTGATGCAGTAGGTCACCAAGTTTATGGACAGGGGGAAATTAGAGTGTCAGGATAGCCTATGGCAAAGTCCCAGTAAAGCAAGGGCTTTGAAAGTGCATTGGTTGCACAACAAAGCAAACGATCAAAGCATCCCACATTCGTTTTCACCATGCATGTAGACTTTCCAGTTGACCCAGCAGCACCTCCCACGATTTGCTAAACCCATCCTCATGCACCATTTGGAATCGTGAAAAGCCTTTTGTCTTTTTTCATTTCTGTACTTTTACCCACGCACTAAAACAGCAATATGGAGCGCTTCACGGATTTGCGTGTCATCCTTTCGCAGGGGCCTTGCTAATCTTCTCTGTATCGATCCAATTTTAGTATATGTGCCACCGTAGCGAGCACGGATGAGTGGACAGGCTCAGGGCATATGTACGCCTCGAGTCCCAGCAATGTTCCTCCAAGGTGGTGGGACCTGGAGAGCCATGTTCCCACTTGTATGCCGTGCACTACAGAGCTTTGGCCCTGTCAGTGCTAGGCACACTGATTGATGCAGTAGGTCACCAAGTTTATGGACAGGGGGAAATTAGAGTGTCAGGATAGCCTATGGCAAAGTCCCAGTAAAGCAAGGGCTTTGGAAGTGCATTGGTTGCACAACAAAGCAAACGATCAAAGCATCCCACATTCGTTTTCACCATGCATGTAGACTTTCCAGTTGACCCAGCAGCACCTCCCACGATTTGCTAAACCCATCCTCATGCACCATTTGGAATCGTGAAAAGCCTTTTGTCTTTTTTCATTTCTGTACTTTTACCCACGCACTAAAACAGCAATATGGAGCGCTTCACGGATTTGCGTGTCATCCTTTCGCAGGGGCCATGCTAATCTTCTCTGTATCGATCCAATTTTAGTATATGTGCCACCGTAGCGAGCACAGAGCAGTGGTCAAGCTCAGGGCATATGTATGCCTCGAGTCCCAGCAATGTTCCTTCAAGGTGGTGGGCACCGGAGAGCCATGTTCCCACTTGTATGCCGTGCACTACAGAGCTTTGGCCCTGTCAGTGCTAGGCACACTGATTGATGCAGTAGGTCACCAAGTTTATGGACAGGGGGAAATTAGAGTGTCAGGATAGCCTATGGCAAAGTCCCACTAAAGCAAGGGCTTTGGAAGTGCATTAGCACAACAAAACAAACGATCAAAGCATCCCACATTCGTTTTCACCATGCATGTAGACTTTCCAGTTGACCCAGCAGCACCTCCCACGATTTGCTAAACCCATCCTCAAGCACCATTTGGAATCGTGAAAAGCCTTTTGTCTTTTTTCATTTCTGTACTTTTACCCACGCACTAAAACAGCAATATGGAGCGCTTCACGGATTTGCGTGTCATCCTTTCGCAGGGGCCATGCTAATCTTCTCTGTATCGATCCAATTTTAGTATATGTGCCACCGTAGCGAGCACGGATGAGTGGACAGGCTCAGGGCATATGTACGCCTCGAGTCCCAGCAATGTTCCTCCAAGGTGGTGGGACCTGGAGAGCCATGTTCCCACTTGTATGCCGTGCACTACAGAGCTTTGGCCCTGTCAGTGCTAGGCACACTGATTGATGCAGTAGGTCACCAAGTTTATGGACAGGGGGAAATTAGAGTGTCAGGATAGCCTATGGCAAAGTCCCAGTAAAGCAAGGGCTTTGGAAGTGCATTGGTTGCACAACAAAGCAAACGATCAAAGCATTCCACATTCGTTTTCACCATGCATGTAGACTTTCCAGTTGACCCAGCAGCACCTCCCACGATTTGCTAAACCCATCCTCATGCACCATTTGGAATCGTGAAAAGCCTTTTGTCTTTTTTCATTTCTGTACTTTTACCCACGCACTAAAACAGCAATATGGAGCGCTTCACGGATTTGCGTGTCATCCTTTCGCAGGGGCCATGCTAATCTTCTCTGTATCGATCCAATTTTAGTATATGTGCCACCGTAGCGAGCACAGACCAGTGGTCAAGCTCAGGGCATATGTATGCCTCGAGTCCCAGCAATGTTCCTCCAGGGTGGTGGGCACCGGAGAGCCATGTTCCCACTTGTATGCCGTGCACTACAGAGCTTTGGCCCTGTCAGTGCTAGGCACACTGATTGATGCAGTAGGTCACCAAGTTTATGGACGGGGGGGAAATTAGAGTGTCAGGATAGCCTATGGCAATCGCACTAAAGCAAGGGCTTTGGAAGTGCATTAGCACAACAAAACAAATGATCAAAGCATCCCACATTCGCTGTTACCATGCATGTAGACTTTCCAGTTGACCCAGCAGCACCTCCCACGATTTGCTAAACCCATCGTCATGCACCATTTGGAAACGTGAAAAGCCTTTTGTCTTTTTTCATTTCTGTACTTTTACCCACGCACTAAAAAAGCAATATGGAGCGCTTCACGGATTTGCGTGTCATCCTTTCGCAGGGGCCATGCTAATCTTCTCTGTATCGATCCAATTTTAGTATATGTGCCACCGTAGCGAGCACAGATCAGAAGTCAGGCTCAGGGCATATGTACGCCTCGAGTCCCAGCAATGTTCCTCCAAGGTGGTGGGACCTGGAGAGCCATGTTCCCACTTGTATGCCTTGCACTACAGAGCTTTGGCCCTGTCAGTGCTAGGCACACTGATTGATGCAGTAGGTCACCAAGTTTATGGACAGGGGGAAATTAGAGTGTCAGGATAGCCTATGGCAAAGTCCCAGTAAAGCAAGGGCTTTGGAAGTGCATTGGTTGCACAACAAAGCAAACGATCAAAGCATCCCACATTCGTTTTCACCATGCATGTAGACTTTCCAGTTGACCCAGCAGCACCTCCCACGATTTGCTAAACCCATCCTCATGCACCATTTGGAATCGTGAAAAGCCTTTTGTCTTTTTTCATTTCTGTACTTTTACCCACGCACTAAAACAGCAATATGGAGCGCTTCACGGATCTGCGTGTCATCCTTTCGCCTCTTGCGGGAGAATCTTCGGTTCCCTTCCCGTTCCACAGTTCCACTTTCCCTTCTTCCTGATTGGCCCGACGTCTGGCTCAGGATTGGTCGACGCAAAGTTCCACAAAGCGTGCTTCCGAATTTGGTCATGTCATGTAGCGTGCCGTTGGCTCTTTGAGAAAGTTCCACTGAACGTGCGCTCCGATTGGCCGCTGGGCGGGACCTCCAGGAAGCGCGATTTATAAAGCGGTGCAGTGGATAGAGGAAGTTAAAAAAGGAGACAAAACAGACTATAAAGACGACAAGCTTTGTTGTAAATGTTTATTTTGTTTGACAAAAAAATAGATATATACATGTATATGTTTTAGGGCTTTATGATAGCATAGAAAAACGCGATTATTTCTAAAATAACATTTCCCTAGAAAAATGCATTTTTTCTGTGTTATTAAATCATTTACTTAATAATATTAAATGGTTAAAAGATATTGTTCAGATGCAATTAGCTCTAATTCTAAAAATTATAAGTCTAATAACACTGTCAAGGTGCAAACATTTAGTCTTTAAAACAACTAAGCAAGATAAATGTTTATTTTGTATAAAACAAATATAAATATACATGTACAAGTTGTAGGGCTTTATGATAGCATAGAAACTGCTATTATTTCTAAAATAACATTTATGATAGCATAGAAACTGCTATTATTTCTAAAATAACATTTATGACAGCATAGAAATTGCTATTATTTCTAAAATAACAATTCCATTCAAAAATGCATTATTTTATCTGTGTTATTAAATCATTTACTTAATAATATTAAATAGTTAAAAGATATTGTTCAGATGCAAATAACTAATTCTAAAAATTAAGTCTAAGTCTAAAAACACTGTAAAGGTGCAAACATTTAGTCTTTAAAACAACTAAGCAAGATATTCTGACTCTGATTGGCTGTTGTCATTTTCTTTTTTCTTCTTAACTTCTGCTATTAGTGTTTATTTACAGCTCTGGGTTATGCTTTGAGCTGCTCTAGCAAATAGCCGAGCAGCAACTACTGGGAAGGTAGTTTATAAAATAATAATTTATCATATGTTTGTGATTTTTTTTTTTTTTAAATATTGCATAAACTGTTGTGATAATAAAATAATTTTACGCTATATTGTACTGCCCTAATATGTTAAAAGTATAAATGGTTATATATTTTGTGTAAATAAACATTTTTCTATTTTATTTCTAATCTCTGTGTACATTTCAGCTTTTTTTTTTAAAGATATTTGTTCAGTAGCTACAGTGTCCCAAGAGTGAGTTATCTGTTGTGACTTGAATAACTTTACACAATATTTATATTACACTTTACATAATTGTTTTCTATTCATTTATTGCAAACAAGAGTTGAAGGATAAAATTAAACTTCCAAAAATACACTGCGTACATATTCATGTGGTTGCTTTAATGTTATCATTGTGTAATTTAAAGTATGGTAATATTAGGGTTCTGTATATTATTCATAAACAAGTTATAAACTCTAGTTTAGCTAACAGTAAAAATAAAATGGTATAAAATTATATTGTAAATTAAATTTAGGTAAATATTCAATGTAAATGCAGTAACACCTAAAAATATGTGTATATGTAAATACAACTGTAAACATTGATGTAAATGAAATATTTTAAAATATATTTAATTGAATTTTTAAATAATTTATTAAACTTTAAAAAATTGACAAACCTATTTAAATATCAATGCCTGAAATTTAAATTTGAAAGTATTTTAATATAATATTTCTTATATCCTACAACCTAATATTTTTAGGTACTATATTTAATCAGTTGTTTAAATATTTTATTATGTGTTATTTAATATTAATAAATAGGTTACCTGAACATTATGGTCTATATAATTGACAAAATTCTAAAACATTTAAAAGTCAATATTTCAGTATGTTTATTATTGAACTATTAAAATATTTTATTTCTTAAAAGGTGTCAAATATAAGTCCTGATTATAAAAACATTTTATCTAACTGACATGCAATTCAAAAAAGCTATATTTAGTTATGTTGCAAATAAACATAGAATTATATTTGAATATAATGTAATACATTTATTAAAAAAATAATACTTATTATTATTATATGTTACTCAATTCATTTAAAATGGATTTTCTTTTTCAAATTATGTAATAAATGATATACAATGAGAGCAGTCTACAGCACATGGCTAATTAATATGCACCTGTCATACCCCAGAAAGCACATGGCTAATTATGCCAGTTCCCGCCTTTGATTTTTTACCATATTGGGTAATTTGTTTAATTTCAACAAGCATGAGCACCCTTCAAGGCCACAGGTGACCCCAATGGGGTTCAGGGGTCACTACCCTGCAGTCTAAGGCCATGTGACGTCGAGAGGACCGCTGGGGGCCGCAGGGTGGGGACAGAGAAGATCCATCAGGTTCCTTTTCGCAGGGGCCATGCTAATCTTCTCTGTATCGATCCAATTTTAGTATATGTGCCACCGTAGCGAGCACGGACAAGTGGACAGGCTCAGGGCATATGTACGCCTCGAGTCCCAGCAATGTTCCTCCAAGGTGGTGGGACCTGGAGAGCCATGTTCCCACTTGTATGCCGTGCACTACAGAGCTTTGGCCCTGTCAGTGCTAGGCACACTGATTGATGCAGTAGGTCACCAAGTTTATGGACAGGGGGAAATTAGAGTGTCAGGATAGCCTATGGCAAAGTCCCAGTAAAGCAAGGGCTTTGGAAGTGCATTGGTTGCACAACAAAGCAAACGATCAAAGCATCCCACATTCGTTTTCACCATGCATGTAGACTTTCCAGTTGACCCAGCAGCACCTCCCACGATTTGCTAAACCCATCCTCATGCACCATTTGGAATCGTAAAAAAACTTTTTGTCTTTTTTCATTTCTGTACTTTTACCCACGCACTAAAACAGCAATATGGAGCGCTTCACGGATTTGCGTGTCATCCTTTCGCAGGAGCCATGCTAATCTTCTCTGTATCGATCCAATTTTAGTATATGTGCCACCGTAGCGAGCACAGACCAGTGGTCAGGCTCAGGGCATATGTACGCCTCGAGTCCCAGCAATGTTCCTTCAAGGTGGTGGGACCCGAAGAGCCATGTTCCCACTTATATACCGTGCACTACAGAGCTTTGGCCCTGTCAGTGCTAGGCACACTGATTGATGCAGTAGGTCACCAAGTTTATGGACGGGGGGAAATTAGAGTGTCACGATAGCCTATGGCAATCCCACTAAAGCAAGGGCTTTGGAAGTGCATTAGCACAACAAAGCAAACAATCAAAGCATCCCACATTCGTTTTCACCATGCATGTAGACTTTCCAGTTGACCCAGCAGCACCTCCCACGATTTGCTAAACCCATCCTCATGCACCATTTGGAATCGTGAAAAGCCTTTTGTCTTTTTGCATTTCTGTACTTTTACCCACGCACTAAAAAAGCAATATGGAGCGCTTCACGGATTTGCGTGTCATCCTTTCGCAGGGGCCATGCTAATCTTCTCTGTATCGATCCAATTTTAGTATATATGCCCCCGTAGCGAGCACAGACCAGTGGTCAGGCTCAGGGCATATGTACGCCTCGAGTCCCAGCAATGTTCCTCCAGGGTGGTGAGAACCGGAGAGCCATGTTCCCACTTGTATGCCGTGCACTACAGAGCTTTGGCCCTGTCAGTGCTAGGCACACTGATTGATGCAGTAGGTCACCAAGTTTATGGACAGGGGGAAATTAGAGTGTCAGGATAGCCTATGGCAAAGTCCCAGTAAAGCAAGGGCTTTGGAAGTGCATTGGTTGCACAACAAAACAAATGATCAAAGCATCCCACATTCGTTTTCACCATGCATGTAGACTTTCCAGTTGACCCAGCAGCACCTCCCACAATTTGCTAAACCCATCCTCATGCACCATTTGGAATCGTGAAAAGCCTTTTGTCTTTTTGCATTTCTGTACTTTTACCCACGCACTAAAACAGCAATATGGAGCGCTTCACGGATTTGCGTGTCATCCTTTCGCAGGGGCCATGCTAATCTTCTCTGTATCGATCCAATTTTAGTATATGTGCCACCGTAGCGAGCACGGACGAGTGGACAGGCTCAGGGCATATGTACGCCTCGAGTCCCAGCAATGTTCCTCCAAGGTGGTGGGACCTGGAGAGCCATGTTCCCACTTGTATGCCGTGCACTACAGAGCTTTGGCCCTGTCAGTGCTAGGCACACTGATTGATGCAGTAGGTCACCAAGTTTATGGACAGGGGGAAATTAGAGTGTCAGGATAGCCTATGGCAATCCCACTAAAGCAAGGGCTTTGGAAGTGCATTAGCACAACAAAACAAATGATCAAAGCATCCCACATTCGTTTTCACCATGCATGTAGACTTTCCAGTTGACCCACTAGCACCTCCCACGATTTGCTAAACCCATCCTCATGCACCATTTGGAAACGTGAAAAGCCTTTTGTCTTTTTTCATTTCTGTACTTTTACCCACGCACTAAAAAAGCAATATGGAGCGCTTCACGGATTTGCGTGTCATCCTTTCGCAGGGGCCATGCTAATCTTCTCTGTATCGATCCAATTTTAGTATATGTGCCACCGTAGCGAGCACAGATTAGCAGTTAGGCTCAGGGCATATGTACGCCTCGAGTCCCAGCAATGTTCCTCCAAGGTGGTGGGACCTGGAGAGCCATGTTCCCACTTGTATGCCGTGCACTACAGAGCTTTGGCCCTGTCAGTGCTAGGCACACTGATTGATGCAGTAGGTCACCAAGTTTATGGACAGGGGGAAATTAGAGTGTCAGGATAGCCTATGGCAAAGTCCCAGTAAAGCAAGGGCTTTGAAAGTGCATTGGTTGCACAACAAAGCAAACGATCAAAGCATCCCACATTCGTTTTCACCATGCATGTAGACTTTCCAGTTGACCCAGCAGCACCTCCCACGATTTGCTAAACCCATCCTCATGCACCATTTGGAATCGTGAAAAGCCTTTTGTCTTTTTTCATTTCTGTACTTTTACCCACGCACTAAAACAGCAATATGGAGCGCTTCACGGATTTGCGTGTCATCCTTTCGCAGGGGCCTTGCTAATCTTCTCTGTATCGATCCAATTTTAGTATATGTGCCACCGTAGCGAGCACGGATGAGTGGACAGGCTCAGGGCATATGTACGCCTCGAGTCCCAGCAATGTTCCTCCAAGGTGGTGGGACCTGGAGAGCCATGTTCCCACTTGTATGCCGTGCACTACAGAGCTTTGGCCCTGTCAGTGCTAGGCACACTGATTGATGCAGTAGGTCACCAAGTTTATGGACAGGGGGAAATTAGAGTGTCAGGATAGCCTATGGCAAAGTCCCAGTAAAGCAAGGGCTTTGGAAGTGCATTGGTTGCACAACAAAGCAAACGATCAAAGCATCCCACATTCGTTTTCACCATGCATGTAGACTTTCCAGTTGACCCAGCAGCACCTCCCACGATTTGCTAAACCCATCCTCATGCACCATTTGGAATCGTGAAAAGCCTTTTGTCTTTTTTCATTTCTGTACTTTTACCCACGCACTAAAACAGCAATATGGAGCGCTTCACGGATTTGCGTGTCATCCTTTCGCAGGGGCCATGCTAATCTTCTCTGTATCGATCCAATTTTAGTATATGTGCCACCGTAGCGAGCACAGAGCAGTGGTCAAGCTCAGGGCATATGTATGCCTCGAGTCCCAGCAATGTTCCTTCAAGGTGGTGGGCACCGGAGAGCCATGTTCCCACTTGTATGCCGTGCACTACAGAGCTTTGGCCCTGTCAGTGCTAGGCACACTGATTGATGCAGTAGGTCACCAAGTTTATGGACAGGGGGAAATTAGAGTGTCAGGATAGCCTATGGCAAAGTCCCACTAAAGCAAGGGCTTTGGAAGTGCATTAGCACAACAAAACAAACGATCAAAGCATCCCACATTCGTTTTCACCATGCATGTAGACTTTCCAGTTGACCCAGCAGCACCTCCCACGATTTGCTAAACCCATCCTCAAGCACCATTTGGAATCGTGAAAAGCCTTTTGTCTTTTTTCATTTCTGTACTTTTACCCACGCACTAAAACAGCAATATGGAGCGCTTCACGGATTTGCGTGTCATCCTTTCGCAGGGGCCATGCTAATCTTCTCTGTATCGATCCAATTTTAGTATATGTGCCACCGTAGCGAGCACGGATGAGTGGACAGGCTCAGGGCATATGTACGCCTCGAGTCCCAGCAATGTTCCTCCAAGGTGGTGGGACCTGGAGAGCCATGTTCCCACTTGTATGCCGTGCACTACAGAGCTTTGGCCCTGTCAGTGCTAGGCACACTGATTGATGCAGTAGGTCACCAAGTTTATGGACAGGGGGAAATTAGAGTGTCAGGATAGCCTATGGCAAAGTCCCAGTAAAGCAAGGGCTTTGGAAGTGCATTGGTTGCACAACAAAGCAAACGATCAAAGCATTCCACATTCGTTTTCACCATGCATGTAGACTTTCCAGTTGACCCAGCAGCACCTCCCACGATTTGCTAAACCCATCCTCATGCACCATTTGGAATCGTGAAAAGCCTTTTGTCTTTTTTCATTTCTGTACTTTTACCCACGCACTAAAACAGCAATATGGAGCGCTTCACGGATTTGCGTGTCATCCTTTCGCAGGGGCCATGCTAATCTTCTCTGTATCGATCCAATTTTAGTATATGTGCCACCGTAGCGAGCACAGACCAGTGGTCAAGCTCAGGGCATATGTATGCCTCGAGTCCCAGCAATGTTCCTCCAGGGTGGTGGGCACCGGAGAGCCATGTTCCCACTTGTATGCCGTGCACTACAGAGCTTTGGCCCTGTCAGTGCTAGGCACACTGATTGATGCAGTAGGTCACCAAGTTTATGGACGGGGGGGAAATTAGAGTGTCAGGATAGCCTATGGCAATCGCACTAAAGCAAGGGCTTTGGAAGTGCATTAGCACAACAAAACAAATGATCAAAGCATCCCACATTCGCTGTTACCATGCATGTAGACTTTCCAGTTGACCCAGCAGCACCTCCCACGATTTGCTAAACCCATCGTCATGCACCATTTGGAAACGTGAAAAGCCTTTTGTCTTTTTTCATTTCTGTACTTTTACCCACGCACTAAAAAAGCAATATGGAGCGCTTCACGGATTTGCGTGTCATCCTTTCGCAGGGGCCATGCTAATCTTCTCTGTATCGATCCAATTTTAGTATATGTGCCACCGTAGCGAGCACAGATCAGAAGTCAGGCTCAGGGCATATGTACGCCTCGAGTCCCAGCAATGTTCCTCCAAGGTGGTGGGACCTGGAGAGCCATGTTCCCACTTGTATGCCTTGCACTACAGAGCTTTGGCCCTGTCAGTGCTAGGCACACTGATTGATGCAGTAGGTCACCAAGTTTATGGACAGGGGGAAATTAGAGTGTCAGGATAGCCTATGGCAAAGTCCCAGTAAAGCAAGGGCTTTGGAAGTGCATTGGTTGCACAACAAAGCAAACGATCAAAGCATCCCACATTCGTTTTCACCATGCATGTAGACTTTCCAGTTGACCCAGCAGCACCTCCCACGATTTGCTAAACCCATCCTCATGCACCATTTGGAATCGTGAAAAGCCTTTTGTCTTTTTTCATTTCTGTACTTTTACCCACGCACTAAAACAGCAATATGGAGCGCTTCACGGATCTGCGTGTCATCCTTTCGCCTCTTGCGGGAGAATCTTCGGTTCCCTTCCCGTTCCACAGTTCCACTTTCCCTTCTTCCTGATTGGCCCGACGTCTGGCTCAGGATTGGTCGACGCAAAGTTCCACAAAGCGTGCTTCCGAATTTGGTCATGTCATGTAGCGTGCCGTTGGCTCTTTGAGAAAGTTCCACTGAACGTGCGCTCCGATTGGCCGCTGGGCGGGACCTCCAGGAAGCGCGATTTATAAAGCGGTGCAGTGGATAGAGGAAGTTAAAAAAGGAGACAAAACAGACTATAAAGACGACAAGCTTTGTTGTAAATGTTTATTTTGTTTGACAAAAAAATAGATATATACATGTATATGTTTTAGGGCTTTATGATAGCATAGAAAAACGCGATTATTTCTAAAATAACATTTCCCTAGAAAAATGCATTTTTTCTGTGTTATTAAATCATTTACTTAATAATATTAAATGGTTAAAAGATATTGTTCAGATGCAATTAGCTCTAATTCTAAAAATTATAAGTCTAATAACACTGTCAAGGTGCAAACATTTAGTCTTTAAAACAACTAAGCAAGATAAATGTTTATTTTGTATAAAACAAATATAAATATACATGTACAAGTTGTAGGGCTTTATGATAGCATAGAAACTGCTATTATTTCTAAAATAACATTTATGATAGCATAGAAACTGCTATTATTTCTAAAATAACATTTATGACAGCATAGAAATTGCTATTATTTCTAAAATAACAATTCCATTCAAAAATGCATTATTTTATCTGTGTTATTAAATCATTTACTTAATAATATTAAATAGTTAAAAGATATTGTTCAGATGCAAATAACTAATTCTAAAAATTAAGTCTAAGTCTAAAAACACTGTAAAGGTGCAAACATTTAGTCTTTAAAACAACTAAGCAAGATATTCAGACTCTGATTGGCTGTTGTCATTTTCTTTTTTCTTCTTAACTTCTGCTATTAGTGTTTATTTACAGCTCTGGGTTAAGCTTTGAGCTGCTCTAGCAAATAGCCGAGCAGCAACTACTGGGAAGGTAGTTTATAAAATAATAATTTATCATATGTTTGTGATTTTTTTTTTTTTTAAATATTGCATAAACTGTTGTGATAATAAAATAATTTTACGCTATATTGTACTGCCCTAATATGTTAAAAGTATAAATGGTTATATATTTTGTGTAAATAAACATTTTTCTATTTTATTTCTAATCTCTGTGTACATTTCAGCTTTTTTTTTTAAAGATATTTGTTCAGTAGCTACAGTGTCCCAAGAGTGAGTTATCTGTTGTGACTTGAATAACTTTACACAATATTTATATTACACTTTACATAATTGTTTTCTATTCATTTATTGCAAACAAGAGTTGAAGGATAAAATTAAACTTCCAAAAATACACTGCGTACATATTCATGTGGTTGCTTTAATGTTATCATTGTGTAATTTAAAGTATGGTAATATTAGGGTTCTGTATATTATTCATAAACAAGTTATAAACTCTAGTTTAGCTAACAGTAAAAATAAAATGGTATAAAATTATATTGTAAATTAAATTTAGGTAAATATTCAATGTAAATGCAGTAACACCTAAAAATATGTGTATATGTAAATACAACTGTAAACATTGATGTAAATGAAATATTTTAAAATATATTTAATTGAATTTTTAAATAATTTATTAAACTTTAAAAAATTGACAAACCTATTTAAATATCAATGCCTGAAATTTAAATTTGAAAGTATTTTAATATAATATTTCTTATATCCTACAACCTAATATTTTTAGGTACTATATTTAATCAGTTGTTTAAATATTTTATTATGTGTTATTTAATATTAATAAATAGGTTACCTGAACATTATGGTCTATATAATTGACAAAATTCTAAAACATTTAAAAGTCAATATTTCAGTATGTTTATTATTGAACTATTAAAATATTTTATTTCTTAAAAGGTGTCAAATATAAGTCCTGATTATAAAAACATTTTATCTAACTGACATGCAATTCAAAAAAGCTATATTTAGTTATGTTGCAAATAAACATAGAATTATATTTGAATATAATGTAATACATTTATTAAAAAAATAATACTTATTATTATTATATGTTACTCAATTCATTTAAAATGGATTTTCTTTTTCAAATTATGTAATAAATGATATACAATGAGAGCAGTCTACAGCACATGGCTAATTAATATGCACCTGTCATACCCCAGAAAGCACATGGCTAATTATGCCAGTTCCCGCCTTTGATTTTTTACCATATTGGGTAATTTGTTTAATTTCAACAAGCATGAGCACCCTTCAAGGCCACAGGTGACCCCAATGGGGTTCAGGGGTCACTACCCTGCAGTCTAAGGCCATGTGACGTCGAGAGGACCGCTGGGGGCCGCAGGGTGGGGACAGAGAAGATCCATCAGGTTCCTTTGCGCAGGGGCCATGCTAATCTTCTCTGTATCGATCCAATTTTAGTATATGTGCCACCGTAGCGAGCACGGACCAGCAGTCAGGCTCAGGGCATATGTACGCCTCAAGTCCCAGCAATGTTCCTCCAAGGTGGTGGGACCTGGAGAGCCATGTTCCCACTTGTATGCCGTGCACTACAGAGCTTTGGCCCTGTCAGTGCTAGGCACACTGATTGATGCAGTAGGTCACCAAGTTTATGGACAGGGGGAAATTAGAGTGTCAGGATAGCCTATGGCAAAGTCCCAGTAAAGCAAGGGCTTTGGAAGTGCATTGGTTGCACAACAAAACAAATGATCAAAGCATCCCACATTCGTTTTCACCATGCATGTAGACTTTCCAGTTGACCCAGCAGCACCTCCCACGATTTGCTAAACCCATCCTCATGCACCATTTGGAATCGTGAAAAGCCTTTTGTCTTTTTGCATTTCTGTACTTTTACCCACGCACTAAAACAGCAATATGGAGCACTTCACGGATTTGCGTGTCATCCTTTCGCAAGGGCCATGCTAATCTTCTCTGTATCGATCCAATTTTAGTATATGTGCCACCGTAGCGAGCACGGACGAGTGGACAGGCTCAGGGCATATGTACGCCTCGAGTCCCAGCAATGTTCCTTCAAGGTGGTGGGACCCGAAGAGCCATGTTCCCACTTATATACCGTGCACTACAGAGCTTTGGCCCTGTCAGTGCTAGGCACACTGATTGATGCAGTAGGTCACCAAGTTTATGGACAGGGGGAAATTAGAGTGTCAGGATAGCCTATGGCAAAGTCCCACTAAAGCAAGGGCTTTGGAAGTGCATTAGCACAACAAAACAAATGATCAAAGCATCCCACATTCCTTTTCACCATGCATGTAGACTTTCCAGTTGACCCAGCAGCACCTCCCACGATTTGCTAAACCCATCCTCAAGCACCATTTGGAATCGTGAAAAGCCTTTTGTCTTTTTTCATTTCTGTACTTTTACCCACGCACTAAAACAGCAATATGGAGCGCTTCACGGATTTGCGTGTCATCCTTTCGCAGGGGCCATGCTAATCTTCTCTGTATCGATCCAATTTTAGTATATGTGCCACCGTAGCGAGCACAGACCAGTGGTCAGGCTCAGGGCATATGTACGCCTCGAGTCCCAGCAATGTTCCTTCAAGGTGGTGGGACCCGAAGAGCCATGTTCCCACTTATATACCCTGCACTACAGAGCTTTGGCCCTGTCAGTGCTAGGCACACTGATTGATGCAGTAGGTCACCAAGTTTATGGACGGGGGGAAATTAGAGTGTCACGATAGCCTATGGCAATCCCACTAAAGCAAGGGCTTTGGAAGTGCATTAGCACAACAAAACAAATGATCAAAGCATCCCACATTCGTTTTCACCATGCATGTAGACTTTCCAGTTGACCCAGCAGCACCTCCCACGATTTCCTAAACCCATCCTCATGCACCATTTGGAAACGTGAAAAGCCTTTTGTCTTTTTTCATTTCTATACTTTTACCCACGCACTAAAAAAGCAATATGGAGCGCTTCATGGATTTGCGTGTCATCCTTTCGCAGGGGCCATGCTAATCTTCTCTGTATCGATCCAATTTTAGTATATGTGCCACCGTAGCGAGCACGGATCAGCAGTCAGGCTCAGGGCATATGTACGCCTCGAGTCCCAGCAATGTTCCTCCAAGGTGGTGGGACCTGGAGAGCCATGTTCCCACTTGTATGCTGTGCACTACAGAGCTTTGGCCCTGTCAGTGCTAGGCACACTGATTGATGCAGTAGGTCACCAAGTTTATGGACAGGGGGAAATTAGAGTGTCAGGATAGCCTATGGCAAAGTCCCAGTAAAGCAAGGGCTTTGGAAGTGCATTGGTTGCACAACAAAACAAATGATCAAAGCATCCCACATTCGTTTTCACCATGCATGTAGACTTTCCAGTTGACCCAGCAGCACCTCCCACGATTTGCTAAACCCATCCTCATGCACCATTTGGAATCGTGAAAAGCCTTTTGTCTTTTTGCATTTCTGTACTTTTACCCACGCACTAAAACAGCAATATGGAGCGCTTCACGGATTTGCGTGTCATCCTTTCGCAGGGGCCATGCTAATCTTCTCTGTATCGATCCAATTTTAGTATATGTGCCACCGTAGCGAGCACGGACGAGTGGACAGGCTCAGGGCATATGTACGCCTCGAGTCCCAGCAATGTTCCTCCAAGGTGGTGGGACCTGGAGAGCCATGTTCCCACTTGTATGCCGTGCACTACAGAGCTTTGGCCCTGTCAGTGCTAGGCACACTGATTGATGCAGTAGGTCACCAAGTTTATGGACAGGGGGAAATTAGAGTGTCAGGATAGCCTATGGCAAAGTCCCAGTAAAGCAAGGGCTTTGGAAGTGCATTGGTTGCACAACAAAGCAAACGATCAAAGCATCCCACATTCGTTTTCACCATGCATGTAGACTTTCCAGTTGACCCAGCAGCACCTCCCACGATTTGCTAAACCCATCCTCATGCACCATTTGGAATCGTAAAAAAACTTTTTGTCTTTTTTCATTTCTGTACTTTTACCCACGCACTAAAACAGCAATATGGAGCGCTTCACGGATTTGCGTGTCATCCTTTCGCAGGAGCCATGCTAATCTTCTCTGTATCGATCCAATTTTAGTATATGTGCCACCGTAGCGAGCACAGACCAGTGGTCAGGCTCAGGGCATATGTACGCCTCGAGTCCCAGCAATGTTCCTTCAAGGTGGTGGGACCCGAAGAGCCATGTTCCCACTTATATACCGTGCACTACAGAGCTTTGGCCCTGTCAGTGCTAGGCACACTGATTGATGCAGTAGGTCACCAAGTTTATGGACGGGGGGAAATTAGAGTGTCACGATAGCCTATGGCAATCCCACTAAAGCAAGGGCTTTGGAAGTGCATTAGCACAACAAAGCAAACAATCAAAGCATCCCACATTCGTTTTCACCATGCATGTAGACTTTCCAGTTGACCCAGCAGCACCTCCCACGATTTGCTAAACCCATCCTCATGCACCATTTGGAATCGTGAAAAGCCTTTTGTCTTTTTCCATTTCTGTACTTTTACCCACGCACTAAAAAAGCAATATGGAGCGCTTCACGGATTTGCGTGTCATCCTTTCGCAGGGGCCATGCTAATCTTCTCTGTATCGATCCAATTTTAGTATATATGCCCCCATAGCGAGCACAGACCAGTGGTCAGGCTCAGGGCATATGTACGCCTCGAGTCCCAGCAATGTTCCTCCAGGGTGGTGAGAACCGGAGAGCCATGTTCCCACTTGTATGCCGTGCACTACAGAGCTTTGGCCCTGTCAGTGCTAGGCACACTGATTGATGCAGTAGGTCACCAAGTTTATGGACAGGGGGAAATTAGAGTGTCAGGATAGCCTATGGCAAAGTCCCAGTAAAGCAAGGGCTTTGGAAGTGCATTGGTTGCACAACAAAACAAATGATCAAAGCATCCCACATTCGTTTTCACCATGCATGTAGACTTTCCAGTTGACCCAGCAGCACCTCCCACAATTTGCTAAACCCATCCTCATGCACCATTTGGAATCGTGAAAAGCCTTTTGTCTTTTTGCATTTCTGTACTTTTACCCACGCACTAAAACAGCAATATGGAGCGCTTCACGGATTTGCGTGTCATCCTTTCGCAGGGGCCATGCTAATCTTCTCTGTATCGATCCAATTTTAGTATATGTGCCACCGTAGCGAGCACGGACGAGTGGACAGGCTCAGGGCATATGTACGCCTCGAGTCCCAGCAATGTTCCTCCAAGGTGGTGGGACCTGGAGAGCCATGTTCCCACTTGTATGCCGTGCACTACAGAGCTTTGGCCCTGTCAGTGCTAGGCACACTGATTGATGCAGTAGGTCACCAAGTTTATGGACAGGGGGAAATTAGAGTGTCAGGATAGCCTATGGCAATCCCACTAAAGCAAGGGCTTTGGAAGTGCATTAGCACAACAAAACAAATGATCAAAGCATCCCACATTCGTTTTCACCATGCATGTAGACTTTCCAGTTGACCCACTAGCACCTCCCACGATTTGCTAAACCCATCCTCATGCACCATTTGGAAACGTGAAAAGCCTTTTGTCTTTTTTCATTTCTGTACTTTTACCCACGCACTAAAAAAGCAATATGGAGCGCTTCACGGATTTGCGTGTCATCCTTTCGCAGGGGCCATGCTAATCTTCTCTGTATCGATCCAATTTTAGTATATGTGCCACCGTAGCGAGCACAGATTAGCAGTTAGGCTCAGGGCATATGTACGCCTCGAGTCCCAGCAATGTTCCTCCAAGGTGGTGGGACCTGGAGAGCCATGTTCCCACTTGTATGCCGTGCACTACAGAGCTTTGGCCCTGTCAGTGCTAGGCACACTGATTGATGCAGTAGGTCACCAAGTTTATGGACAGGGGGAAATTAGAGTGTCAGGATAGCCTATGGCAAAGTCCCAGTAAAGCAAGGGCTTTGAAAGTGCATTGGTTGCACAACAAAGCAAACGATCAAAGCATCCCACATTCGTTTTCACCATGCATGTAGACTTTCCAGTTGACCCAGCAGCACCTCCCACGATTTGCTAAACCCATCCTCATGCACCATTTGGAATCGTGAAAAGCCTTTTGTCTTTTTTCATTTCTGTACTTTTACCCACGCACTAAAACAGCAATATGGAGCGCTTCACGGATTTGCGTGTCATCCTTTCGCAGGGGCCTTGCTAATCTTCTCTGTATCGATCCAATTTTAGTATATGTGCCACCGTAGCGAGCACGGATGAGTGGACAGGCTCAGGGCATATGTACGCCTCGAGTCCCAGCAATGTTCCTCCAAGGTGGTGGGACCTGGAGAGCCATGTTCCCACTTGTATGCCGTGCACTACAGAGCTTTGGCCCTGTCAGTGCTAGGCACACTGATTGATGCAGTAGGTCACCAAGTTTATGGACAGGGGGAAATTAGAGTGTCAGGATAGCCTATGGCAAAGTCCCAGTAAAGCAAGGGCTTTGGAAGTGCATTGGTTGCACAACAAAGCAAACGATCAAAGCATCCCACATTCGTTTTCACCATGCATGTAGACTTTCCAGTTGACCCAGCAGCACCTCCCACGATTTGCTAAACCCATCCTCATGCACCATTTGGAATCGTGAAAAGCCTTTTGTCTTTTTTCATTTCTGTACTTTTACCCACGCACTAAAACAGCAATATGGAGCGCTTCACGGATTTGCGTGTCATCCTTTCGCAGGGGCCATGCTAATCTTCTCTGTATCGATCCAATTTTAGTATATGTGCCACCGTAGCGAGCACAGAGCAGTGGTCAAGCTCAGGGCATATGTATGCCTCGAGTCCCAGCAATGTTCCTTCAAGGTGGTGGGCACCGGAGAGCCATGTTCCCACTTGTATGCCGTGCACTACAGAGCTTTGGCCCTGTCAGTGCTAGGCACACTGATTGATGCAGTAGGTCACCAAGTTTATGGACAGGGGGAAATTAGAGTGTCAGGATAGCCTATGGCAAAGTCCCACTAAAGCAAGGGCTTTGGAAGTGCATTAGCACAACAAAACAAACGATCAAAGCATCCCACATTCGTTTTCACCATGCATGTAGACTTTCCAGTTGACCCAGCAGCACCTCCCACGATTTGCTAAACCCATCCTCAAGCACCATTTGGAATCGTGAAAAGCCTTTTGTCTTTTTTCATTTCTGTACTTTTACCCACGCACTAAAACAGCAATATGGAGCGCTTCACGGATTTGCGTGTCATCCTTTCGCAGGGGCCATGCTAATCTTCTCTGTATCGATCCAATTTTAGTATATGTGCCACCGTAGCGAGCACGGATGAGTGGACAGGCTCAGGGCATATGTACGCCTCGAGTCCCAGCAATGTTCCTCCAAGGTGGTGGGACCTGGAGAGCCATGTTCCCACTTGTATGCCGTGCACTACAGAGCTTTGGCCCTGTCAGTGCTAGGCACACTGATTGATGCAGTAGGTCACCAAGTTTATGGACAGGGGGAAATTAGAGTGTCAGGATAGCCTATGGCAAAGTCCCAGTAAAGCAAGGGCTTTGGAAGTGCATTGGTTGCACAACAAAGCAAACGATCAAAGCATTCCACATTCGTTTTCACCATGCATGTAGACTTTCCAGTTGACCCAGCAGCACCTCCCACGATTTGCTAAACCCATCCTCATGCACCATTTGGAATCGTGAAAAGCCTTTTGTCTTTTTTCATTTCTGTACTTTTACCCACGCACTAAAACAGCAATATGGAGCGCTTCACGGATTTGTGTGTCATCCTTTCGCAGGGGCCATGCTAATCTTCTCTGTATCGATCCAATTTTAGTATATGTGCCACCGTAGCGAGCACAGACCAGTGGTCAAGCTCAGGGCATATGTATGCCTCGAGTCCCAGCAATGTTCCTCCAGGGTGGTGGGCACCGGAGAGCCATGTTCCCACTTGTATGCCGTGCACTACAGAGCTTTGGCCCTGTCAGTGCTAGGCACACTGATTGATGCAGTAGGTCACCAAGTTTATGGACGGGGGGGAAATTAGAGTGTCAGGATAGCCTATGGCAATCGCACTAAAGCAAGGGCTTTGGAAGTGCATTAGCACAACAAAACAAATGATCAAAGCATCCCACATTCGCTGTTACCATGCATGTAGACTTTCCAGTTGACCCAGCAGCACCTCCCACGATTTGCTAAACCCATCGTCATGCACCATTTGGAAACGTGAAAAGCCTTTTGTCTTTTTTCATTTCTGTACTTTTACCCACGCACTAAAAAAGCAATATGGAGCGCTTCACGGATTTGCGTGTCATCCTTTCGCAGGGGCCATGCTAATCTTCTCTGTATCGATCCAATTTTAGTATATGTGCCACCGTAGCGAGCACAGATCAGAAGTCAGGCTCAGGGCATATGTACGCCTCGAGTCCCAGCAATGTTCCTCCAAGGTGGTGGGACCTGGAGAGCCATGTTCCCACTTGTATGCCTTGCACTACAGAGCTTTGGCCCTGTCAGTGCTAGGCACACTGATTGATGCAGTAGGTCACCAAGTTTATGGACAGGGGGAAATTAGAGTGTCAGGATAGCCTATGGCAAAGTCCCAGTAAAGCAAGGGCTTTGGAAGTGCATTGGTTGCACAACAAAGCAAACGATCAAAGCATCCCACATTCGTTTTCACCATGCATGTAGACTTTCCAGTTGACCCAGCAGCACCTCCCACGATTTGCTAAACCCATCCTCATGCACCATTTGGAATCGTGAAAAGCCTTTTGTCTTTTTTCATTTCTGTACTTTTACCCACGCACTAAAACAGCAATATGGAGCGCTTCACGGATCTGCGTGTCATCCTTTCGCCTCTTGCGGGAGAATCTTCGGTTCCCTTCCCGTTCCACAGTTCCACTTTCCCTTCTTCCTGATTGGCCCGACGTCTGGCTCAGGATTGGTCGACGCAAAGTTCCACAAAGCGTGCTTCCGAATTTGGTCATGTCATGTAGCGTGCCGTTGGCTCTTTGAGAAAGTTCCACTGAACGTGCGCTCCGATTGGCCGCTGGGCGGGACCTCCAGGAAGCGCGATTTATAAAGCGGTGCAGTGGATAGAGGAAGTTAAAAAAGGAGACAAAACAGACTATAAAGACGACAAGCTTTGTTGTAAATGTTTATTTTGTTTGACAAAAAAATAGATATATACATGTATATGTTTTAGGGCTTTATGATAGCATAGAAAAACGCGATTATTTCTAAAATAACATTTCCCTAGAAAAATGCATTTTTTCTGTGTTATTAAATCATTTACTTAATAATATTAAATGGTTAAAAGATATTGTTCAGATGCAATTAGCTCTAATTCTAAAAATTATAAGTCTAATAACACTGTCAAGGTGCAAACATTTAGTCTTTAAAACAACTAAGCAAGATAAATGTTTATTTTGTATAAAACAAATATAAATATACATGTACAAGTTGTAGGGCTTTATGATAGCATAGAAACTGCTATTATTTCTAAAATAACATTTATGATAGCATAGAAACTGCTATTATTTCTAAAATAACATTTATGACAGCATAGAAATTGCTATTATTTCTAAAATAACAATTCCATTCAAAAATGCATTATTTTATCTGTGTTATTAAATCATTTACTTAATAATATTAAATAGTTAAAAGATATTGTTCAGATGCAAATAACTAATTCTAAAAATTAAGTCTAAGTCTAAAAACACTGTAAAGGTGCAAACATTTAGTCTTTAAAACAACTAAGCAAGATATTCAGACTCTGATTGGCTGTTGTCATTTTCTTTTTTCTTCTTAACTTCTGCTATTAGTGTTTATTTACAGCTCTGGGTTAAGCTTTGAGCTGCTCTAGCAAATAGCCGAGCAGCAACTACTGGGAAGGTAGTTTATAAAATAATAATTTATCATATGTTTGTGATTTTTTTTTTTTTTAAATATTGCATAAACTGTTGTGATAATAAAATAATTTTACGCTATATTGTACTGCCCTAATATGTTAAAAGTATAAATGGTTATATATTTTGTGTAAATAAACATTTTTCTATTTTATTTCTAATCTCTGTGTACATTTCAGCTTTTTTTTTTAAAGATATTTGTTCAGTAGCTACAGTGTCCCAAGAGTGAGTTATCTGTTGTGACTTGAATAACTTTACACAATATTTATATTACACTTTACATAATTGTTTTCTATTCATTTATTGCAAACAAGAGTTGAAGGATAAAATTAAACTTCCAAAAATACACTGCGTACATATTCATGTGGTTGCTTTAATGTTATCATTGTGTAATTTAAAGTATGGTAATATTAGGGTTCTGTATATTATTCATAAACAAGTTATAAACTCTAGTTTAGCTAACAGTAAAAATAAAATGGTATAAAATTATATTGTAAATTAAATTTAGGTAAATATTCAATGTAAATGCAGTAACACCTAAAAATATGTGTATATGTAAATACAACTGTAAACATTGATGTAAATGAAATATTTTAAAATATATTTAATTGAATTTTTAAATAATTTATTAAACTTTAAAAAATTGACAAACCTATTTAAATATCAATGCCTGAAATTTAAATTTGAAAGTATTTTAATATAATATTTCTTATATCCTACAACCTAATATTTTTAGGTACTATATTTAATCAGTTGTTTAAATATTTTATTATGTGTTATTTAATATTAATAAATAGGTTACCTGAACATTATGGTCTATATAATTGACAAAATTCTAAAACATTTAAAAGTCAATATTTCAGTATGTTTATTATTGAACTATTAAAATATTTTATTTCTTAAAAGGTGTCAAATATAAGTCCTGATTATAAAAACATTTTATCTAACTGACATGCAATTCAAAAAAGCTATATTTAGTTATGTTGCAAATAAACATAGAATTATATTTGAATATAATGTAATACATTTATTAAAAAAATAATACTTATTATTATTATATGTTACTCAATTCATTTAAAATGGATTTTCTTTTTCAAATTATGTAATAAATGATATACAATGAGAGCAGTCTACAGCACATGGCTAATTAATATGCACCTGTCATACCCCAGAAAGCACATGGCTAATTATGCCAGTTCCCGCCTTTGATTTTTTACCATATTGGGTAATTTGTTTAATTTCAACAAGCATGAGCACCCTTCAAGGCCACAGGTGACCCCAATGGGGTTCAGGGGTCACTACCCTGCAGTCTAAGGCCATGTGACGTCGAGAGGACCGCTGGGGGCCGCAGGGTGGGGACAGAGAAGATCCATCAGGTTCCTTTTCGCAGGGGCCATGCTAATCTTCTCTGTATCGATCCAATTTTAGTATATGTGCCACCGTAGCGAGCACGGATGAGTGGACAGGCTCAGGGCATATGTACGCCTCGAGTCCCAGCAATGTTCCTCCAAGGTGGTGGGACCTGGAGAGCCATGTTCCCACTTGTATGCCGTGCACTACAGAGCTTTGGCCCTGTCAGTGCTAGGCACACTGATTGATGCAGTAGGTCACCAAGTTTATGGACAGGGGGAAATTAGAGTGTCAGGATAGCCTATGGCAAAGTCCCAGTAAAGCAAGGGCTTTGGAAGTGCATTGGTTGCACAACAAAGCAAACGATCAAAGCATCCCACATTCGTTTTCACCATGCATGTAGACTTTCCAGTTGACCCAGCAGCACCTCCCACGATTTGCTAAACCCATCCTCATGCACCATTTGGAATCGTGAAAAGCCTTTTGTCTTTTTTCATTTCTGTACTTTTACCCACGCACTAAAACAGCAATATGGAGCGCTTCACGGATTTGCGTGTCATCCTTTCGCAGGGGCCATGCTAATCTTCTCTGTATCGATCCAATTTTAGTATATGTGCCACCGTAGCGAGCACAGACCAGTGGTCAGGCTCAGGGCATATGTACGCCTCGAGTCCCAGCAATGTTCCTCCAAGGTGGTGGGACCTGGAGAGCCATGTTCCCACTTGTATGCCTTGCACTACAGAGCTTTGGCCCTGTCAGTGCTAGGCACACTGATTGATGCAGTAGGTCACCAAGTTTATGAACAGGGGGAAATTAGAGTGTCAGGATAGCCTATGGCAAAGTCCCAGTAAAGCAAGGGCTTTGGAAGTGCATTGGTTGCACAACAAAGCAAACGATCAAAGCATCCCACATTCGTTTTCACCATGCATGTAGACTTTCCAGTTGACCCAGCAGCACCTCCCACGATTTGCTAAACCCATCCTCATGCACCATTTGGAATCGTGAAAAGCCTTTTGTCTTTTTTCATTTCTGTACTTTTACCCACGCACTAAAACAGCAATATGGAGCGCTTCACGGATTTGCGTGTCATCCTTTCGCAGGGGCCATGCTAATCTTCTCTGTATCGATCCAATTTTAGTATATGTGCCACCGTAGCGAGCACAGACCAGTGGTCAAGCTCAGGGCATATGTATGCCTCGAGTCCCAGCAATGTTCCTCCAGGGTGGTGGGCACCGGAGAGCCATGTTCCCACTTGTATGCCGTGCACTACAGAGCTTTGGCCCTATCAGTGCTAGGCACACTGATTGATGCAGTAGGTCACCAAGTTTATGGACGGGGGGGGGGAAATTAGAGTGTCAGGATAGCCTATGGCAATCGCACTAAAGCAAGGGCTTTGGAAGTGCATTAGCACAACAAAACAAATGATCAAAGCATCCCACATTCGTTGTTACCATGCATGTAGACTTTCCAGTTGACCCAGCAGCACCTCCCACGATTTGCTAAACCCATCGTCATGCACCATTTGGAAACGTGAAAAGCCTTTTGTCTTTTTTCATTTCTGTACTTTTACCCACGCACTAAAAAAGCAATATGGAGCGCTTCACGGATTTGCGTGTCATCCTTTCGCAGGGGCCATGCTAATCTTCTCTGTATCTATCCAATTTTAGTATATGTGCCACCGTAGCGAGCACAGATCAGAAGTCAGGCTCAGGGCATATGTACGCCTCGAGTCCCAGCAATGTTCCTCCAAGGTGGTGGGACCTGGAGAGCCATGTTCCCACTTGTATGCCGTGCACTACAGAGCTTTGGCCCTGTCAGTGCTAGGCACACTGATTGATGCAGTAGGTCACCAAGTTTATGGACAGGGGGAAATTAGAGTGTCAGGATAGCCTATGGCAAAGTCCCAGTAAAGCAAGGGCTTTGGAAGTGCATTGGTTGCACAACAAAGCAAACGATCAAAGCATCCCACATTCGTTTTCACCATGCATGTAGACTTTCCAGTTGACCCAGCAGCACCTCCCGTGATTTGCTAAACCCATCCTCATGCACTATTTGGAATCGTGAAAAGCCTTTTGTCTTTTTTCATTTCTGTACTTTTACCCACGCACTAAAACAGCAATATGGAGCGCTTCACGGATCTGCGTGTCATCCTTTCGCAGGGGCCATGCTAATCTTCTCTGTATCGATCCAATTTTAGTATATGTGCCACCGTAGCGAGCACAGATCAGCATTCAGGCTCAGGGCATATGTACGCTTCGTGTCCCAGCAATGTTCCTCCAAGGTGGTGGGACCTGGAGAGCCATGTTCCCACTTGTATGCCGTGCACTACAGAGCTTTGGCCCTGTCAGTGCTAGGCACACTGATTGATGCAGTAGGTCACCAAGTTTATGGACAGGGGGAAATTAGAGTGTCAGGATAGCCTATGGCAAAGTCCCAGTAAAGCAAGGGCTTTGAAAGTGCATTGGTTGCACAACAAAGCAAACGATCAAAGCATCCCACATTCGTTTTCACCATGCATGTAGACTTTCCAGTTGACCCAGCAGCACCTCCCACGATTTGCTAAACCCATCCTCAAGCACCATTTGGAATCGTGAAAAGCCTTTTGTCTTTTTTCATTTCTGTACTTTTACCCACGCACTAAAACAGCAATATGGAGCGCTTCACGGATTTGCGTGTCATCCTTTCGCAGGGGCCATGCTAATCTTCTCTGTATCGATCCAATTTTAGTATATGTGCCACCGTAGCGAGCACGGATGAGTGGACAGGCTCAGGGCATATGTACGCCTCGAGTCCCAGCAATGTTCCTCCAAGGTGGTGGGACCTGGAGAGCCATGTTCCCACTTGTATGCCGTGCACTACAGAGCTTTGGCCCTGTCAGTGCTAGGCACACTGATTGATGCAGTAGGTCACCAAGTTTATGGACAGGGGGAAATTAGAGTGTCAGGATAGCCTATGGCAAAGTCCCAGTAAAGCAAGGGCTTTGGAAGTGCATTGGTTGCACAACAAAGCAAACGATCAAAGCATCCCACATTCGTTTTCACCATGCATGTAGACTTTCCAGTTGACCCAGCAGCACCTCCCACGATTTGCTAAACCCATCCTCATGCACCATTTGGAATCGTGAAAAGCCTTTTGTCTTTTTTCATTTCTGTACTTTTACCCACGCACTAAAACAGCAATATGGAGCGCTTCACGGATTTGCGTGTCATCCTTTCGCAGGGGCCATGCTAATCTTCTCTGTATCGATCCAATTTTAGTATATGTGCCACCGTAGCGAGCACAGACCAGTGGTCAAGCTCAGGGCATATGTATGCCTCGAGTCCCAGCAATGTTCCTCCAGGGTGGTGGGCACCGGAGAGCCATGTTCCCACTTGTATGCCGTGCACTACAGAGCTTTGGCCCTATCAGTGCTAGGCACACTGATTGATGCAGTAGGTCACCAAGTTTATGGACGGGGGGGGAAATTAGAGTGTCAGGATAGCCTATGGCAATCGCACTAAAGCAAGGGCTTTGGAAGTGCATTAGCACAACAAAACAAATGATCAAAGCATCCCACATTCGTTGTTACCATGCATGTAGACTTTCCAGTTGACCCAGCAGCACCTCCCACGATTTGCTAAACCCATCGTCATGCACCATTTGGAAACGTGAAAAGCCTTTTGTCTTTTTTCATTTCTGTACTTTTACCCACGCACTAAAAAAGCAATATGGAGCGCTTCACGGATTTGCGTGTCATCCTTTCGCAGGGGCCATGCTAATCTTCTCTGTATCTATCCAATTTTAGTATATGTGCCACCGTAGCGAGCACAGATCAGAAGTCAGGCTCAGGGCATATGTACGCCTCGAGTCCCAGCAATGTTCCTCCAAGGTGGTGGGACCTGGAGAGCCATGTTCCCACTTGTATGCCGTGCACTACAGAGCTTTGGCCCTGTCAGTGCTAGGCACACTGATTGATGCAGTAGGTCACCAAGTTTATGGACAGGGGGAAATTAGAGTGTCAGGATAGCCTATGGCAAAGTCCCAGTAAAGCAAGGGCTTTGGAAGTGCATTGGTTGCACAACAAAGCAAACGATCAAAGCATCCCACATTCGTTTTCACCATGCATGTAGACTTTCCAGTTGACCCAGCAGCACCTCCCGTGATTTGCTAAACCCATCCTCATGCACTATTTGGAATCGTGAAAAGCCTTTTGTCTTTTTTCATTTCTGTACTTTTACCCACGCACTAAAACAGCAATATGGAGCGCTTCACGGATCTGCGTGTCATCCTTTCGCAGGGGCCATGCTAATCTTCTCTGTATCGATCCAATTTTAGTATATGTGCCACCGTAGCGAGCACAGATCAGCATTCAGGCTCAGGGCATATGTACGCTTCGTGTCCCAGCAATGTTCCTCCAAGGTGGTGGGACCTGGAGAGCCATGTTCCCACTTGTATGCCGTGCACTACAGAGCTTTGGCCCTGTCAGTGCTAGGCACACTGATTGATGCAGTAGGTCACCAAGTTTATGGACAGGGGGAAATTAGAGTGTCAGGATAGCCTATGGCAAAGTCCCAGTAAAGCAAGGGCTTTGAAAGTGCATTGGTTGCACAACAAAGCAAACGATCAAAGCATCCCACATTCGTTTTCACCATGCATGTAGACTTTCCAGTTGACCCAGCAGCACCTCCCACGATTTGCTAAACCCATCCTCATGCACCATTTGGAATCGTGAAAAGCCTTTTGTCTTTTTTCATTTCTGTACTTTTACCCACGCACTAAAACAGCAATATGGAGCGCTTCACGGATCTGCGTGTCATCCTTTCGCAGGGGCCATGCTAATCTTCTCTGTATCGATCCAATTTTAGTATATGTGCCACCGTAGCAAGCACAGACCAGCGGTCAGGCTCAGGGCATATGTACGCCTCGAGTCCCAGCAATGTTCCTTCAAGGTGGTGGGACCCGAAGAGCCATGTTCCCACTTGTATGCCGTGCACTACAGAGCTTTGGCCCTGTCAGTGCTAGGCACACTGATTGATGCAGTAGGTCACCAAGTTTATGGACAGGGGGAAATTAGAGTGTCAGGATAGCCTATGGCAAAGTCCCAGTAAAGCAAGGGCTTTGGAAGTGCATTGGTTGCACAACAAAGCAAACGATCAAAGCATCCCACATTCGTTTTCACCATGCATGTAGACTTTCCAGTTGACCCAGCAGCACCTCCCACGATTTGCTAAACCCATCCTCATGCACCATTTGGAATCGTGAAAAGCCTTTTGTCTTTTTGCATTTCTGTACTTTTACCCACGCACTAAAACAGCAATATGGAGCGCTTCACGGATTTGCGTGTCATCCTTTCGCAGGGGCCATGCTAATCTTCTCTGTATCAATCCAATTTTAGTATATGTGCCACCGTAGCGAGCACAGACCAGTGGTCAGGCTCAGGGCATATGTATGCCTCGAGTCCCAGCAATGTTCCTCCAGGGTGGTGGGCACCGGAGAGCCATGTTCCCACTTGTATGCCGTGCACTACAGAGCTTTGGCCCTGTCAGTGCTAGGCACACTGATTGATGCAGTAGGTCACCAAGTTTATGGACGGGGGGGGAAATTAGAGTGTCACGATAGCCTATGGCAATCCCACTAAAGCAAGGGCTTTGGAAGTGCATTAGCACAACAAAACAAACGATCAAAGCATCCCACATTCGTTTTCACCATGCATGTAGACTTTCCAGTTGACCCAGCAGCACCTCCCACGATTTGCTAAACCCATCCTCATGCACCATTTGGAATCGTGAAAAGCCTTTTGTCTTTTTGCATTTCTGTATTTTTACCCACGCACTAAAAAAGCAATATGGAGCGCTTCACGGATTTGCGTGTCATCCTTTCACAGGGGTCATGCTAATCTTCTCTGTATCGATCCAATTTTAGTATATGTGCCACCGTAGCGAGCACAGATCAGCAGTTAGGCTTAGGGCATATGTACGCCTCGAGTCCCAGCAATGTTCCTCCAAGGTGGTGGGACCTGGAGAGCCATGTTCCCACTTGTATGCCGTGCACTACAGAGCTTTGGTCCTGTCAGTGCTAGGCACACTGATTGATGCAGTAGGTCACCAAGTTTAAAGACTGGGGAAATTAGAGTGTCAGGTTAGCCTATGGCAAAGTCCCACTAAAGCAAAGGCTTTGGAAGTGCATTGGTTGCACAACAAAACAAACGATCAAAGCATCCCACATTCGTTTTCACCATGCATGTAGACTTTCCAGTTGACCCAAGTAGCACCTCCCACGATTTGCTAAACCCATCCTCATGCACCATTTGGAATCGTGAAAAGCCTTTTGTCTTTTTTCATTTCTGTACTTTTACCCACGCACTAAAACAGCAATATGGAGCACTTCACGGATTTGCGTGTCATCCTTTCACAGGGGCCATGCTAATCTTCTCTGTATCGACCCAATTTTAGTATATGTGCCACCATAGCAAGCACTCAGGCTCAGGGCATATGTACGCCTCGAGTCCCAGCAATGTTCCTCCAAGGTGGTGGGACCTAGAGAGCCATGTTCCCACTTGTATGCCGTGCACTACAGAGCTTTGGCCCTGTCAGTGCTAGGCACACTGATTGATGCAGTAGGTCACCAAGTTTATGGACAGGGGGAAATTAGAGTGTCAGGATAGCCTATGGCAAAGTCCCACTAAAGCAAGGGCTTTGGAAGTGCATTGGTTGCACAACAAAACAAACGATCAAAGCATCCCACATTCGTTTTCACCATGCATGTAGACTTTCCAGTTGACCCAGTAGCACCTCCCACGATTTGCTAAACCCATCCTCATGCACCATTTGGAATCGTGAAAAGCCTTTTGTCTTTTTTCATTTCTGTACTTTTACCCACGCACTAAAACAGCAATATGGAGCGCTTCACGGATTTGCGTGTCATCCTTTCGCAGGGGCCATGCTAATATTTTCTGTATCGATCCAAGTATATGTTTTTTTTTTTCAAAACATCAGTTCAGAAGCATATAAAAATATCATTTACAAACATTCCTTATGACATTATGTTGGTTTCAAAACAGGAAAACAACAAGCATAATCATTCTGGCAAATCTATTTTCAAACCATCTAGTGAGTACGTAATATAAGGAGTATTCAACATAAACGTTTTGTAAAATTCAGTCTCTTTTTCTTCCATTCTAAAATATTGTTCCACAGTTTTAATATAGTTTTCCAGTTTCTTTTACACATTGTCCATAACTCCATTTTAGCATGTTTATTTTTAACAATGTTTCTCCTTTCTCAAATTACAGTTCTTGCAACTGATAGAAACAAATTGGCAATTCTTGTTTTACTTCCATTAAAACTAGGGATGCACGATATATCGGCGCCCATATCGTTATTGTCCGATAAATGCTATTTTTAAGATTATCGTTATCGATCCGATGTTGACACTTTGCAATTTCGAAATCATATCTTTTTTGCTTCAAGTATAGACTATTCAGTTCATAAGAGCAGTTCAATCTTTTATGAAGTTTGCTGTATAAAAATATAACAATTTAAAATATTTATTATTATCGGCCTATACATATCGGCTATCGGCCTCCAAGTCTGAAGAATTATCGGTTATCGGTATCGGCCAAAAAATCCATATCGGTGCATCCCTAATTAAAACCAAATAAAAATATTTTATACCATTCTGTCTCCTCCTCAATCAGTTTTACTTTTCATCATTTGTTTAATACTTTCTTTTAACTTTGCCATAAATGTATTAAATTCAACACATTTTAAAAACAAATGCATAATACCTTCATTTTCCAGTCCACATATTTTGCATAATGCATTCTCACTGCTTCCAATTTGTGCCAGTTTTGTTTCAGTGAAAATAACATTATGTCTGATGAAATAATCCAACGTTTCAATTTTTGCGTCTAAATATTTCCATTTTAAATTCTTCCAGATTCCCTCTTCGTCTATTTCCACAAATATTTTTTTCCAAAATTGTTCTGAAACTGGTCTTTTATGCACTTTGTTTCTGAAACAAATGTAGAAATTTTTGAGAACACATTCTTGAAAATCTTTCTCATTTTCCTTTAAAAACATTTTCACATTATTCCTTCATTCGAATCTATGATTTCAAAACTTTCTGGATCCACACCTACAAATGTTTCCATAATTTATTGTCCACCCAAACTAAATAATGAATTTCTAAATGACTTTGCTGCTTTTTAACACATATTACCACCCTCTCACCTAATATTATGGTTTTAGGAGATTTTAATATTCATGTGGATAATTTTAATAACTCCCTTACAAGAGATTTTATATCCTGTCTTGAGAGCTTTGGACTTCAACAGCATGTCAATGTTCCCACACACTCTAAAGGACACACCCTCAACCTCATCTGCTGCTCTGGTGTTTCACCCATTGACCTCTCTGCTGAGGAACTCCCTATAACGGATAATTTTCTCCTCTGATTTAATTTTGCACTCTCTCTTTCTTCCACCAAATCTCTCCGTACTATTTCCTTCCGTAACATAAAACATATTAATTTAAAATCCTTTTTTTTGCTAGTATTAACTCTCTTCCTGAAATTACTAACCTTTCATCACCAAATGATTTAGTTTCTCATTACAACATTGGACTTCACTATAAATCTCTGTAATAAAGTTCACGGCCCTTTGGCCGCCTGGAAGAAGGAGGCGGAGAACCGACGTAGTTTAAAAATATTTATTAATAACAGGGACGGCAGCTCCTCACGGAGACAATGGGGGGGTTGGCGCCACAGCCCCTGCGAGACCTATATGAGATGGGCCGAGAGAACAGGAGATGAAAAAAAAGGAAAGACAGAGTAGACCAGGAAAGGGGAGAGAGGAAAATGAAAAAAAAAATTGGGGTTCGGTTCTCCAGACACGCTGCCACTCGGTCCTCCACCAGCTGAGAGATGCGATGACGTGCTGGGAGCCCTGTGGAGGAATCTATCCACCCGTCTGTCTTCTGGCGTCCGGCGGCGGTTCTCCTGGCTGGCTGGCGGCATCTCTGGTCTCCTGCTCCGCTTCCGTGGATGGATGCAGGCTCTGGCATCATGGTGGATCGCGGCAACTCCCCCGGGTTCTGTGGGATGGCTCCCTTCAGCACTTTCCCCTTCGGTGGTGAGCCCTGCGTCTCCTGCTCCTCCCCATGCTGGGAGACGGCAGCAGGCAGATCCTTTCCTCGCCAGCCTCAGGCCGTCCCGGCACTCTGGGCAGACGAACAGGTTTCTCCCCCACTCGGGTTAACTCCCAAACACTCGCCCCTCTCTCAGCGGCAAGGGCATCTGGACAACGCGTCCCTCCTTCTCCCGGGCTTCGGCACCACTGTAATAAAGTTCATGGCCCTTTGGCCGCCAGAAAGAAGGAGGCGGAGAACCAACGCAGTTTTAAAATATTTATTAATAACAGGGACGGCAGTCTCCGTGTCTAAACCAAAACGGACGGACGGCAGTCTTCGTGAGGAAGCAAACTGAAAGCAAAAGTAAAATATGTCCGGGCCCGGTCCTCTCTCGGCTTCCTCTGCCATAGTTCCTCCTTTTATGGTCCAGAGCTCCTTCCGTGGGATCCGAGGCAGGTGCGCACCGCAGGTGTATCCACTTACGCGGTGGCCTTACTCCGTTCCCACGGCTCTCGGCCACGCCCCCTCGCCACAGTCTCATATGGATTTTTTGAACATCTGACAGAAATAAAGTCAATCAGGTAAGCAATGAGCCTAGCTGCTGCTGCTTCTCTTCTGTTTCTGCATATTAACAGCAGGTGTTCATCATCAGTCCTCAATCATCACTTAATTAAACTCATCATCGGCTCATTAACTTTACTCTGCTGCTGAGTAAATTTTGCTCAATTTAGAGAGGGACCAAATGTTCTCTGAACTGAGTAAATTTTACTCTGATGATTTTACTGTGTACAGGTATGGATCATATGTTTTGTCCCAGCTAAGATCTTAAAATGTTCTTCACTTCTCATAGTAACAACTAATGATAATAATAGTCATGGTCACATATATTGCTGTATATGAAGGGATATTTATTTATTAGCATGATGGTTGCTATATATTAATAAAACAACTGTTTACTATGTAAATGGAGCTATCAAACCGACACGAGCATTGAAAATAGTACATAAGCTAAACTTTTTCAGGTTTTGTGCAGCCATATATACATGTAAGTAATATCACAGTATAAAAATAACCTACAACACGAAATCTCTAGGACAGGTGAACTTTCTGACGACACAGCGTCACCAGCACAGACCAAACACTGCACAAAGAATGAGATATTTCAAACATGATGTGACCTTAGCATTAATGTAACAATAAAAATAACTAACCGCACAAAATCTCTGTAATGGATGAACGTCTGACAGCGCAGCGTCAGGCACACAGACAAAATACTGCACACACAGTGAAATATTTTAAATGTGATGTGAGCAAAACATACTGTTTATCAGAACAGGATAAAAATAACCTACCACTATAAATCACTACAACAGGTGTACTTGCTGACAGCGCAGCCTCACGAACAAAGACAAAATGCTGCACAAAGAGTGAAAAACTTTGAACGTGATGTAACCAGAACATACTGTGCATCAATATAACAGTATAAAAATAACTTACCACACGAAATCTCTACGACAGGAGTACATTCTGAAGGCGCAGCCTCACGAATACTGCTCAAAAAGTGAGATATTTTAAACATGTCGTGAACAAAACATACTGTGCATCAATATAACAGTATAAAAATAACTTTCCACACAAAATCACTTTAACATATGAATTTATCTTGACAGCAGATGAACTTTCAGACCCGATAAATTGAGCATTCAGAGCAAGAGAAACTTTGGAAAATCCTCAGCGCTGATTGGCCCTGATTTTAAACTTTAGACAATGCATCCCTCCGATTAGCCCATGGTCTAAGCAAACTGTAGACAATCGCGGCTTCTCGTTGGACGAGAGTCTACAGTCTACAGTTACCATTGCACGTTCCCTGGGCAGATGTCTGCGAGCTCCCCTAATATGGGAATCTCGACTGCATAATTTCTGGTAGTGGGGGACTGCGTTCGCGCTCTCCCCTGAGCACAGTGGTTCAAGACAGAGTTCAGGCGATAGCGTCGGACCCGGCTGGAGCCAAGTGGTGCTCGCTGCAGAGCCATTTGAGGAGAGCTTAGCTCCAGCGAGGGGGAGCTTAAGCTTGAGCTCCACCTTTTTTGCACTTCTTCTACGAGTGATGTCACTGGGGGTAGGGTTAGGGGCGGGGTTGGTGTACGCATTAAAACAGCTTACAGGAGGAGGAGCGACAGCTCATGCTCCCCCTCGCTGGAGCTCAGCTCTCCTCAAATGGCTCTGCAGCGAGCACCCTCTCGCTGGAGCGGCGCTTCCCTCTCTTCCTCGTCCTTTGCCAAGCCTCTTTTGCTCCAGTAGAGCCGCGCGCGCCTGTGGAAGGCCTGCCCACCCGTCGCTAGAAGAGCCCGTTCTGACGCCGAAAACTACTCGAAAGGTCCCCCCTCAAAGCGGTTTGACCAGGTGAAGGAACACGCAAAGAGAGCCCCCGGTGGCTTTTGTCCGCCGAGCGAGTGTGCCCTGTGGAATGTCAGAATTTTATTTTTACCGGCCTGCCGCTGTTACTGACGGAACGAATGCAGACCGTGTGAAAGGTCATCATTTTATCTGCCATTAAGTAAGCGAACGCTTCGGCTCGGATCAGAGGTAACTTTGTTTCAAGAACTGCAATCTTTTGCAGACGTCTGTGGCGTTTTGGGTAGAGGGACGGTTCTAAACCAATCTGAACCAGAGGCAATTTCGCAGCCAGCCGTCGGTGGTTTCCCGTCCCAGGAATGTAAGGTGCTTGCAGCGGGAGGTTGTTTCGTTAGCGCTTCCGCTTTCGTCAGTGAAGTTCTTTTGCGGAACGTTTGTAGATCCCGTCGTCTTCTTCAAGCTATGTCGTTTGATCACTGTGCTGATAGGCTGACGTAAGAAAACAGGACACAAAACATACAAGGCAAGAGTGCAAAGCACGGAGCTCTAGGCAAAGGCGGTCCGAACCGCAGCAAAGCAGGAGGTCGACATGTCCAAATAGACCAAATCAGAAACTAAGCAGAGAAAAACGGCATCTGTAGAGAAAGAAAACAGATGGAGGAAAAGAAAGAAAGAACAGGAGGATCCCCTCCCCTCCCCCCATAGAGGGTCTGTTATGCCCAGATCGAGTGCGTCCGGTGGAATCCATGTGTTGGCAGCCCCAACTGATGACAAAACACAAAGCAAGCATCTGGAGGAAGCTCAAACTCTTCATGCGTTGCCACAGTTACTAGCGAGTGGTTTGCAGGCACAGGCACGTCTGCTGCAAGTACAGCGCCGTCAGGAGACAGGGGTTGCTGGCCCATTCCCCATGCTCGGTGGCTGGGCATCACCGCCCTGGAGTACGGCCGATAGAAAACGGCAGCTGCCATTTGCGCCACCCGGCAACTCATACTTACCTGGCAGGGGAGATACCATGATCAAGAAGGTGGTTCACCCAGGGCGAGGCTTGGCCATTGCACTCCGGCCACGCTGACCCCTGCGAATTCCCCAAATGTGGGAATCTCGACTGCATAATTTCTGGTAGTGGGGGACTGCGTTCGCGCTCTCCCCTGAGCACAGTGGTTCAAGACAGAGCTCAGGCGGTAGCGTCGGACCCGGCTGGAGCCAAGTGGTGCTCGCTGCAGAGCCATTTGAGGAGAGCTGAGCTCCAGCGAGGGGGAGCTTAAGCTTGAGCTCCACCTTTTTTGCACTTCTTCTACGAGTGATGTCACTGGGGGTAGGGTTAGGGGTGGGGTTGGTGTACGCATTAAAACAGCTTACAGGAGGAGGAGCGACAGCTCATGCTCCCCCTCGCTGGAGCTCAGCTCTCCTCGAATGGCTCTGCAGCGAGCACCCCCTCGCTGGAGCGGCGCTTTCCTCTCTTCCTCGTCCTCTGCCAAGCCTCTTTTGCTCCAGTAGAGCCGCGCGCGCCTGTGGAAGGCCTGCCCACCCGTCGCTAGAAGAGTCTGTTCTGACGCCGAAAACTACTCGAAGGTCCCCCCTCAAAGCGGTTTGACCAGGTGAAGGAACACGCAAAGAGAGCCCCCGGTGGCTTTTGTCCGCCAAGCGAGTGTGCCCTGTGGAATGTCAGAATTTTATTTTTACCGGCCTGCCGCTGTTACTGACGGAACGAATGCAGACCGTGTGAAAGGTCATCATTTTATCTGCCATTAAGTAAGCGAACGCTTCTGCTCGGATCAGAGGTAACTTTGTTTCAAGAACTGCAATCTTTTGCAGAGGTCTGTGGCCTTTTGGGCAGAGGGACGGTTCTAAACCAATCTGAACCACAGGCAATTTCGCAGCCAGCCGTCGGTGGTTTCCCGTCCCAGGAATGTAAGGTGCTTGCAGCGGGAGGTTGTTTCGTTAGCGCTTCCGCTTTCGTCAGTGAAGTTCTTTTGCGGAACGTTTGTAGATCCCCTCGTCTTCTTCAAGCTATGTCGTTTGAGCACTGTGCTGATAGGCTGACGTGAGAAAACAGGACACAAAACATACAAGGCAAGAGTGCAAAGCACGGAGCTCTAGGCAAAGGCGGTCCGAACCGCAGCAAAGCAGGAGGTCGACATGTCCAAATAGACCAAATCAGAAACTAAGCAGAGAAAAACGGCATCTGTAGAGAAAGAAAACAGATGGAGGAAAAGAAAGAAAGAACAGGAGGATCCCCTCCCCTCCCCCCATAGAGGGTCTGTTATCCCCAGGTCGAGTGCGTCCGGTGGAATCCATGTGTTGGCAGCCCCAACTGATGACAAAACACAAAGCAAGCATCTGGAGGAAGCTCAAACTCTTCATGCGTTGCCACAGTTACTAGCGAGTGGTTTGCAGGCACAGGCACGTCTGCTGCAAGTACAGCGCCGTCAGGAGACAGGGGTTGCTGGCCCATTCCCCATGCTCGGTGGCTGGGCATCACCGCCCTGGAGTACGGCCGATAGAAAACGGCGGCTGCCATTTGCGCCGCCCGGCAACTCATACTTACCTGGCAGGGGAGATACCATGATCAAGAAGGTGGTTCACCCAGGGCGAGGCTTGGCCATTGCACTCCGGCCACGCTGACCCCTGCGAATGGCGATCGACCTGTACGGCGTGCAAATTTCATTTTAGAAGTGTAGGCAATTACTGCACCTGATTGGTTGATTGAGGTTCAGCAAACCATGAATGAACTGCTTTTGCGAGTGAACAACCCCTTTGTGATGTCACCAAAACAAATAGTAGTAATTGTCAGGACACGTTGCATATGGTGTGGTGCTTTTGAAATTAAAGCAAACAACCCTAACTGTGCATAAAAGTGAACCATGAAATGATCATTTAATAAGTTTGTTATTAAAATTTAAGTTGCTTTTTAAATTAAATGACTTTTAATTGTTCACTCAAAATCCCCATAAACCTCAACAAATGGAATATATAAATTAATATATGTAATATCAGTTCTATAAATAAAATATTCATATGTAATAGTAGTAATTAAAGGTCAAACTTTTTATAAATGCATAATGTTTAGTAGAATTATTCTTAAATATGTTTGTATAACAAAAAATGGAAACATTTTGCTTCTGTTCTATTATATTATACAGATATACCATCATATTTCTAATAGCAGTAATACAATTACATAAAATGAATAATAATCCCTTACTTTGTTACTGGGTAAGTATTTTAATTATAGTAACTAACTACTTTGTAACAAATTACAACAGTTCTATTTTGAGTGTAATGGCATAGGATATTTGAATAATGTACTGTTTTTGTATTTGTGTGTTGCAGGTGGAGCTTGATGTTGGAGTGTGGTTTAAGGATGAATCCACTGGCATCCCATCTGACGGCAACAGGATAAGCTGTCATCGACTCCAGAGCTGGACTTGGAAAAACACAGAGGAGCAATAGACCTTTCAGAGCGCCTGTACCAGAGGTTACTATTAAAATGGACTGCATATTATTGTCATAGACTTGGATAATGATTCTAAATTAAATTCAAAATCAGAAGATTTAGTCAATTTTTAAAAACCAATGAAGTCCTTCCAACACATACAAAAAGAAACACGAGATTGTATTTTATTATCCAAATTTATTAAAAGTGCAAAAGAAAAGTTCTAAACATATTGTTAGACCTGCCTGACATAAAAATGTATACTATAGATATACTTTGTACATAATAAAAAGCACATTACTATTACAATCATAAGTTTTAATATTACTGATAGCAGTTATAGATATAAGAATATATTTGTATACATAAAAAAATACTGCCAGGTCAAGCATTTAGATATAAAAAAATAAAATAAAAAATAAATCCTCTTAAAAAAAAACTAAGCTAACAATTAAAGTATATAAAGCAACATTAGTTATCACAAAGTAATAATTAAAGTACTTTAAATAACATAATTATATATTTTTTATTACTAAAATTTTATAATAAATAAATAATTAAATTAAATAATTATATTAAAGTACTTTAAATAACATTATGATAATATATACTTAATAAACATAAATAAATACATACATAAATAAATAAATAAATAAAAACAAGAAAACAATTAAAGAAATACTGTAAACTGTAAAACATTAAACTGTTAATATAACATACATTTCTGGAACAAAACAGTGTTACAACAATCAACAAATTAGTGTAAAACACTGTAAACTTAAACAGTCAAATGTTAATATAAAATTTGTTTCTACAACAATCAACAAATTAGTGCAAACTGTAAAAAAAAAAAAAAGCTTAACTTTTGTAAATTAACAATAAGTTTCAATCTACAAATTAGTATAAAACTATGTGTACTCTGAAACAGTCAACTGTTAATATTGCGAACATTTGTGCAACAATAAGTGTAAAAAACAGTCAACAAATTAGCGCAAACCATAAAAACCTGTAAACTTTTAAAAAATCAACTGTTATTATAACATACATTTTTGCATCAATACCAGTGTTACAACAATCAACAGATTAGTGTAAAACACTGTAAACTTTCAAACAACCAACTGTTATTATAACATATCCATTTTTGCAACAATAACACTGTTACAAGTCAAGAACTATGAACCGCAACATGGATAGAGGTCCAGTTAGACAGACTCGGAGGCCTGAGACTGAGAGCCCAAGAGAACGTCCACAGCCCTTTTAAAGTCTTCAAAACAGTCAAACGTCTGCCCAGCAAGGTTTGTGGACGTGGAGGCTTTGGAGCTCTCACAGTAGCTCTTCTTTCTGTATTTCTTGTGGCCTTGAGTTGGTTGGCCACACAGAGCACTGATGTAAACCTTCACTGAGGTTGGATGTCCAGAGCCACTGAGTTCTGCCTTTTTCCTCTTGTAGACTGTTGATCTTGAGGGCAACAGTGGCAGAGTGGATGCCTGCGGCAAGGAAACAGCGGGAGGTGCAGTCAGCGGAGTGTGTGTGTGCCGGAGTCCTGCGGGCATCGAATGGGCCGGCGCAGGAACTGGTTGAGCAAGAGCAGAGGGAGGGACAGGTAAGATTTGCGGGAGCCTTTGCTTCAACTTTCGGGTGCCGGCCAGAGAAGTGGTGATAGGATATTGCACTGGAGGCCGGCTGGTATGGGGTCTTTCCTCTGGAAGCTCCTCAGCGGGGGGCTGGCTGGTGCTGGAGACGCTCTGGTGACGACAGAGGACAGACAGACCCTGGTTGGTGACATTTGTGGCTGACAGCGCCTCCTGCCTCCTGATGAACTCGCTCACGCACTTTAAATTTATTTTCAGGATGGGAATCCCGAGTTTGCTGAGCTGATCATCGTCCACCGTCACTCTCTGCTGCACACGCTGGTACAGTTTAGTGATCTGCTGTTTCAGCGGTGACCCTTTAGCTTTTCCTCCAACACCAGGATGAAGCCACAGCTGTTTGACCAGGCAGTACATCAGCCGGTTCTTTCTGGAGTCCACCAAGTGTGCGGCTGAGTACTGCTTGCTGAACTTGAGCTTCTGCACCAGGGACGCCTCAGTCGGATCTCCACTGGTGCGGCCAAACAGAGCATTGCCCCAGCGTGCAGAGTAGAGGCTGTCGAATTGTTGGATGCTGCGGTCATGGAGGTCAAGCTTGTTCCAGGCGCTGATGACCTTTTGCCTGGTCGACTCATTTAAGGCAAGTTTTCCCTCCTCCAGGGCGATCTCAACAAGGACTTTACACAGATACTCTACGTGCTGGTACCCAGGCAGATGATTGGGACCGCACACGTCCTCCACACAGGGGTCAAATTCAGCAGCCACTGCCTGATCGGTGAGGCACAGACGGTTCCTCAGAGGAGTCAGGCTGTCCCTCTCGCGGTCTGAGGAGTAGCCCACATCATCATCTTCCTCCTGCAGCTCTTCCTCTTCCTCTGCCACCCCAGCAGGAACATCTTCGTCCTCATCCTCATCTGCCTGAAGTGTCTCTCTAGTCTGAGCGTAATGATCAGGAGCACTGAAGGGCTCTGAGGACTGGGAAAACAGGTACTCCAGACCAATGCGCTCATCACCAGCAGGAACCGGAGGCCTGTAGTTTGCCTCCTCCACCTCCCCAAATAGCTCCTGGCACCTTTGGTTTAGGCGATGGACCAGAGGAGACATGTACAATATATGTTTCCTCCCTTTCCGCCCTTGGACGCTGGCTGACTCCCTGTTAGAGTTCCAGTGTGCGATGCCAGCCAACAGATAGACTTGAAACGGGACGGCAGCACAGTGGGGTCCCGGGATCATGTCAGGCAGAAAGGAATGAAAGCCCTCCAGACTGTTGCTTCCTCTCACCGTACTGTACCGCGCAAGACGAACACCGTTACGGGTCACATACTTGGTGATGGTGTACATGTTCCTCCCTGGTGGATCCTGGATGCATTCAAGGTGCTTCTGCTGGTTCTCCCAGATGTGGTCGATGGCTGCAGAGTCCTTAAACAGATGCACCTGGTTCTCATCCATCCCTGCGGCTCCCTTCAGGAGATCAATGGCGCACTGCACGCGCGCACATGTTTCCTGTGCACCAACTGTGATCCTCCTGACGTAATGGCTGAGGTCATATTTACTGACACGCAGCTCGATGATCTGGCTGTCAGTCAGGGAGGCATAGTTGGTTGGGTGACCGGTAGAGATGCGCGGTTGGCGGTTATAGCCGCGGACTCCGCGGATAAACCGCGGATCGGGCGGATGACGTTACGAAAAAATAATATTTTAATTAAATTCGGGCGGGTGGCGGGCGGTTGCACTGTTTTTATAGTCATAGCTGGCGCACCAACGAAAAAGCCTAGGAATGACTTCACAGAATGGGAGGAGGAATCGGATACACTAATTCTGGATGAAGTACAGAAGTATACCTCTACAAACTTCCGTATAGACGGATCAGCAGAGGAAAATCTACTTTCCTTTTGGGAGAAATAAGGCCAGGCATTCCCACGATTGCAGCACCTTTCCAAGAGAATTCTATGCATTTCAGCAACAAGTGCTGCGAGCGAGCGCTCCTTCAGTGCAGCAGGGCGCATAGTGGCTATGCAGGCGCTCCCGTCTGAATCCTGACACAAATGCTATTTTATTCCTGCATTGTGCCAAGAAAAAAATAAAACTAGACCTAAGGTCAGGCATATTAAACCAATTAGCCTATGTTATTTAGGCTACACACATGTTCAATATAAACTTTTGAGTTCGGTCAGCTGATAATTTTACGTTCATATTGGTTTAGCCTATTCTATTCTAGACATGTTGGCCTCGCTTTTACGTTCCGAGGCTTAGGTTATTTTGCCAGAATTTCTTTGTCGCAACTTTAATGGCGTAGTATTTCGTTATGCTTCAAGTTTGAGGGGAATGGGTTATTGGGGCACTTTTCATACATGCACTTTAGCCTGGTCAGGTTCGCTCAAAGAGGGATGGCATATCTGTTTTTCTAATTTAATTTCTAATTGTGGGGGTGACTGAGCCTACAAAGCTTATGCACGATATGACGTTTTTATTAAAAAATGTTCAACTGTTTGCCAAAGCATGCGACTATAGCCTATGCCTACATTAAGATATTTATGTTAATATTTTTTTACTGCCTGTTGTTTCTTTTGGCATATAAAATAGGTATTGTCTGATAGAGATATCAATAAAGGTTCATCTGTGTCGCAGAACTGTGTTGTTTCCGATTTCTGCAAGCTCAATAACATCCACAGCAAAAAATAAAAAAAATAGTCGAAAAACTGTGCCCATTAATTAGATGTGCAAGGCAATCAGGTACGTTTTTGGGGTTGCTATGGACAACTACAAATGTAAACATTATTAGGCTATAATGTAAATGACTTATTATTCTATCTATTTACTAAAAAATAAAGTGAAATAGGCATTTAGTAGTAGGCTAAATAGCAGCATGTTGAAATGATGTGTCAATGCGTTTTCTATTAGGCTACAATAAAAAAAAAGTTGTATAGTACAGTGCGTTTAATTTAGGCTATTTATTTATTTTTGTCCCTGTGCGCCGATTGGAGATGGAGTTCACTGCTGATATTCTGAGAGCTCGGGTGCTTCTCATTTCTTATTGTGCATCCTCGTTTCCTTTCCTTGCTTTCTTTCCTCGTGTTTCCACCCCACCGGGATAACGGTACGAGGGAAGGACGCGAAAAGACTGAGGAATCGAATCAAGTGAAAAGACACGTCCTCGTATCTTTAGCGTAACTTCAAAGCGTCGTCAATTAATGACTTGCACGTTTGGATTAACTGCATGTCTACATTAAAGTCATTCTCTATTCTATAAAGATCAATAAAGAAACATTCAATTAATAAAAAAAGGAATAAGCCATTCAAATAAAGAGCCCAATCAGCAGATGGCGGGCGGGTGTGGTTTTAAAAATTGGTCAAAAATGTTACTGCGGATGGATGGCGGACGGATGATGAGTTTTGTGATGCGGTTGCGGATGAAATAATAGCCCATCCGCGCATCTCTAGTGACCGGCACGTATCGCCTGTACCAGAAGAGCCATGTCGTCTTTGTTGTAGGCAAAGACGGCAGCAGAGAGGGCAGACTTGAACAGGGCATACTTTGGATGATGATCTGTCCGTAGGGCTGCATCGAATCGATGGATCCAATGAAAGATGTCCAGCCGTACCAGCATGCCCCTGTCCGTCCAGTCACTGAAGAGCTGCTCAACCGAGGACACAGCGTGGACGCGACAGCAGCCACGATCCACATACATGAGCTCAGGCGGTGCCTCGTCAGCTCTCCTGTACCTCTCCATGAGGCCTTCAGCCATCGGCCTCATCTTCTCCAATGACTCCTCACAGGTGAGAACAGATATGAGGATCTGCCCCTGCTCGTTGGCCACATTGGTACACAACTCTGCAGTGCCTTTTCCATCGCCGGAGAGTTTCTTGCAGATCTGATAACAAATACAACACAAACAGATTTAAACATTTTTGTATTTTGTATTTTTTTTTCTGCACCAGACCAAGAAAGTAATAGTCACTAATATTCAGAAATGAATTAATAATGTGTTTTTGCATTGCAGCTCATTAGATTTCGGATGCAGAGCATGCAAGAGGAAACCTGAAGTGAAGAAAACGACACACAAAGACGTAGGTAAGTATGATTAATAATCTGGTGCGTGTGATGGTGACAAACAGGATTTTAAAGCACTAGTAACCCATATTAGATATTAATTTATTGATAATTATTTATTATTAAACAATTAATAATACTTTACTTATCAATTGTCATTAATAATTAATGATTAAAATGTCCCATGATGCAAAAGTGGACAATAATATTTTAAGGATAAAATCTCTCTGATAAAGGATTTCCTGAAAGAATAACAGTAAAAAGGTTTTGCAATACGTTTACAAACTGACTTTTTTTCCATTGTGTTAAATTTACCTTCTTGGTGGAGTCGTACTTCAGGACTTGCCCAAATGTGGACATAATCTGAGTACGGTAGTCCTCGATGTTATCTGCCTCTGAGATAAGGAACGCCTTTCTCATCAGTCTGGCAGATGGCGGCTCTCTCCGTGCTGGTGGTCGCTGGAACTGCTGGCACAAACTCCCTAAAAGCAGAGAAAACAGACACTTTGCTACTTAATCTTTGAATAAATGCTCAAAAGGATAGGAATTAAAAAATAATAATAATAATAATTCTTTCATCATTTGCTGATCCTTTTAATGATTTTAAACCATTATGGGTTTCTTTTAAACACTAAACAAGATATTTAGAAAAATGTCAGAAACCTGTAACCATTGACTTCCATAGTATTTGTTTTTTTTTTTTTTTTTACAATGGAAGTCAATGGTTACAGGATTTCGGCTTTCTTCAGAATATCTTCTTTTGTGTTTAACAAAAGAGAGAAACTCATAAAGGTTTAAAACTACTCATTTCTGGGTGAACTATCCCTTAAAGAAAACAATTAACTCTGACTTACGAGTGATCTTCCCAGGTTTGTTGTACTGGCTGAGAAGAGTGGTGTACAAGTCCTTTCTCTGCAGATAGTCCTCGCAGTGGCTCTCCTGCACCTGTCTCCAAACTTTCACCATGGTGTTTCCCTCAGTGCGATCCCTCATCAGGCGGATCACCTGCTTGTCCACGCCACGCCTAGAATCATAGGAGCAACACAATCATTAGATGATGGTGAGTCTTAACTTTTATTAGACTCTGAATAATTTTACAATGATTTGTATTCTGCTAGAGACTCACCGTAGCGTCAAGACAGCAGGAAACACCGCTCTGTGAGCTGGACTGAGCTGATTAAGGATGCACTGATCCCATGACAGGAAACGACCAATAGTATGCTCTTCCGACTCCTTTGCAGCCTTTCTACAGGCGTTGCATGCCAGGACCTCAGTCAGCATGGAGTACCAGCCAGACATGTGGCAGATCTGTCTTACCGTGGATGAATACCCACAACGGTAGAGAAAAGCCTTCTGATTGGTGCGTGCTGGGCAGTCAGACCTTGGGCACCGAAGACTGTAACGCCACACACCGACTGATCTCAAGAAAAAAACGGAGCTGTGAAAAAAGGAGTCTGCTGAGGGGACTTTTCCTTCCACCACTCCAGGAAATTCTGGAGGGTGAAACCACATCCGGTCATCCTTCAGGACTTTCCTCCACTTTCTGTTTCCATGTTTGTCTTTATAAGACATGGCCCTCTGAAAGAGTCCCCTTTCAGCATCCTCCTTAAGCCACAGTATGTCTGCACTGGGCAGCCCATGAAGACCAGACTCCCACATCTTGTGCCAACCCTCAAATAACACCTGGTAATTAGAATAACCGAGACAAAACTGTTAAAATCAATTAAAGTTTTAGTATTAAAGTATTAATTTTTCTTATCTTCACAGAGTTCTTTGACAGTTACCTCAGAATGTGCTGGGTCACTGTGTGTTGACCCACCAGATGACCTTCTAGGTTGAACGTCAGAAGCTGACACAGAAGCTGATGCAGGAGCCGATGAAGAAGCCGAGGCAGGAACTGACGAGTTTGATGCAGGAGCCGATGAAGAAGCCGAGGCAGGAACTGACGAGGCTGATGCAGGAGCCGAAGAAGAAGCCAAGGCAGGAACTGACGAGGCTGATACAGGAGCCGATGAAGAAGCCGAGGCAGGAAATGACGAGGCTGATGCAGGAGCCGATGAAGAAGACTGGCCAGGAACTGATGAGGCTGATGCAGGAGCCGATGACGAAGACTGGCCAGGAACTAATGAGGCTGATGCAGGAGCCTCCAATAAAGAAGTCGACGCAGGAGCCTTCAACAAAGTAAGTATAATAAGTAAAACCTTTTTCATTGACATATTCATACTTTTTGCACGGCCTCCCCATCTATGCTCACAAAACTGTATTCAGGAGTATATACACCACCTAATTGTGATGTACAAATGATAAACTTACAGCAGACAGTGGAGAGTCTGAGTGTGGCTTCTGTGACAGATCTTCACAGGAACGTTTTCTTCTCTTTGCTTCCCCGGCTCCTAAATGAGCACAGTTGTGATTATCAGAAGACGGTGTCTTAGTGTGATGAATTTTATTTATTAATGCACACAGTTGAAGCCGGAATTATAAGCCCCCCTGTTAAATTTGAGTTTATTTTTCACAATTTATGTGTAATGGAGAGAGGACTTGTTCAGGCACATTTCTAAACATAATAGTTCTAATAACTTCTTTTCTAATAATTTATCTTTACCGTGATGACAGTATATAATATTGGGTCACACTTTACAATAAGGTTTCATTAGATAATGTATTTACTAACATGAACTAATTATGAACAATGCTTGTACAACATTTTTAATCATAGTTCAACATGTACTAATGCTTTATTAAAATAATATTTAATGCTTAGTTGATGGACTGTGAGTTGGCATGGATGACTGTAACACGAACAAATACTGTATTTAGTATATTGTTCATTGCTTGTTTATGGTAGTAAATGCTTTGACATTAACTAATACAAACTTGTTGTAAAGTGTCACCCTTTAGGGTAACACTTTAGAGTAATAGTTCATTAGTTAATATTAGTTAATGCATTTACTAACATGAACAAGAAATTTAATACATTAATTACAGTATTAATTTATCTTTGTTAATGATGTTATTTAAGTTAAATAACGTTAGTTCAATAATGCACTGTGCAACAAGCACAACTTTGGATTTTAATAATGCATTAATGTTGAACTGTAATTAATAAATGCTGCACAAGATTGGTGACACTTAGTGTTAGTAAATTGATTAACTAAAGGACTATTATACTGAAGTGTTACCATATTCAGCGTGAGAAAGTAAAGGCTTAACTAGGTTAACACTGTTTGTTCTGTAGCCGATAGAAAAACATAAATAATAAAACAAATAAAACTTTCTTCAAAAGATAATATACTATCCTAAGTACAGTGAACATGTCCTTGCTCCATTACCTTAAATAAATATTTCACAGGAGGGCCCTCAGCTGTAGTTCATGCTACAACAGTATGAATAAATGTTAATAAGTGACATTTATTATGTGATATACCTTGTCTTTCAGAGAAGCTGAGTGGTTTCTTCGGCAGACTGCCTTTGTCCTCAACTGCTAAAGGAGGACAAAAAAAAAAACACAAGATGGGCAAAAGTCAGTGTCAAAGCAGCAAGAAGACAATCTCATCAGCACAGTGTTTTGATATTGTGTGTCATTGATTTATTTATTAATAAAAGATTTATGCTATGGTACATGAACAATTAAAGACAATAATAAAAGTGATATACACCTTGTGCTTCGAAAGCACTGAGGGCTTCCACCAGTAGCGCATCATCCTCCCATCCACCATCACCTCTAGATCCCGACGAGCTGGAGCTGGCCGCCGCTGCAGGAAGAGGCCTGTCTTCTAGGGGTTTCTGTGAGTTACAGGTTGTAGTTTGCATGAAATGTTGCCAGCATGATATATATTTTTTAATAAAGTCACATTTAAAAGAAATAAATAAAACCTACCTCTTTGTTGAGAATGTACTGCCGGAACCGCTTCAGTGTCTTGACGCTGATGTCCTCCTCCTTCATCGTCAGCCACTGCCGCACAGAGCAGAACGCCTCCTGTGCCATCTTCTTTTCTTGGGCACTACCAGCTTGTGGATCCGCCTGCAGGGTCTTGTGCAGGCTGTACCACTGCCACATCTCCAGGAACGTGAAGGATCTGAAGCGGCCCTGACCGTAGATGGCCCTTTCGACGTTGACCTCGAGGTGGCAGGAAACCTGTGGAAACAGTTGCACATACTGTAACAGAAGATCCTTTATATACTCACCTGGGCCCTCTTTTCTTCCTTGATGGCGACGCTCCTTGATGTGTAGATCCAGCACACTGAAATTTCAAAAAGATAATTAATTTGTGTAAAAACAGCTTATACAAATGTATAGCAACATACTTACTATTTAATGTAGCCAACGTCGTTCTCCACCAGCCATTTAAAACTTTGTCCATTGTACTTGCCAAAGTTTAGAATGAGCTGGCCGAGATACTGGACCTCAGATGGCGTACAAGTAATGTGCTGGCATCTTTTTTTAGCTAAGACATAAAATAACATTAATGCAAATAACAGTCTGCAGTGTACGCATATGACAGAAACGCATAAATCAGATATTACCTTCCTCACAAGCAGTTTTTTTGTCCTGGCTAGTGTTCCACTCGAAGCACCTGTTGCGAGAGGCCAGGGTCTTGGCGTCCTTCGATGCTTTAAGAAAGCACTGTTGTCTGTCCTGTGGCACACTGGTGTCAACAATGCTCAGGGTGGGCAACAGTGGATCCATGTCTAATTCACCTGTAAGAAGTATTCTTATAAACATCACAAATATAGAGAGGGAATATGGTCTTAGCTCTGAGCTCATGATAAAGTATTAAAAAAACATTTTGTGTGTTAAGTCTTTTTTTTTTCCATTTTTACATGTTTGATAATTAACAAATAAATGAAATATCATCAAAATAAATTATCTGACAAGGGTTAACAATGCTGACAGAGATGATGCATTTGACAGTGGCAATGAAAACATGAATTATCATATCAATTGCTCTGTTATACATTTTTTTCAAATGCCTACAGTTGTATTTTGTGTTTTTTAAGGAGCAGCTATTAATATCAACCTCCATATGGCTGATATAAGGTAAGGTAAAATACATTCTAAGCATGTTAAATACATACTCTCATTAATATGATATCATTTACACATATAATACTTGAAATAACATAACAAATCATATTTAATGTATGCACATTTTCATTTTAAAGCTTATAGCAGTAATTGCTGAATATGTTTTTGTCCTAGGCCTGGAGAATCAGTGATATATTATTCAGTCTATGGCAATAACGATTTTACTATATTCTTATGATAACAAATACAGGTATTGGTCATATGTTTTGTCCCAGTTAAGATCTTAAGATGTTCTTCACTTCTCATAGTTACAACTAATGATAACAATCGCCATGGTAACATATATTGCTACATATAAAGGGATATTTATTTATCAGCATGTTTGTTTCTATATTATAATGAAACATCTGTGTATACTGAGCTATCAAACCGACGCGATCGTCGAAAATAATACAAAAGCTAAACTTTTTCAGGTTTTGTGCAGCCAAATATGCATTTAAATAATATCACAGTATAAAAACAACTTACCACACGAAATATCTTGGAAAGGTGAACTTTCTGACGGCACAGCGTCACCAGCACAGACCAAACACTGCACAAAGAGAGAGATTTCAAACGTGATGTGATCTTAGCAATATAAAAATAGCTTACCACACAAAATCTCTGTAATAGCCCAGATAGCACACATACGTTGGGCCGACGTCGTGCCGATTTTCAAAATTCCATCGCTGCGATGTCGCTCAGGGAGCGTTTGCTAATTGGCAAAATGTCGCCGCGACGTCGGCAAATGATCGGAAACGCTGTCCGGCCGACGTTAGGACGACGCAACCGGAAATGCCGGCCGCTCCGCGGAGGCGCTGTTCTCAGGCGTTTTGCTCCATACTTATGGACCACTAGCTGCAGCAGCTGCTTATTTATAATAAACACGACACACCACTCTCAATAACAGTTGAAGATTTATTAATATTTTTCACAAACATACAAATAGATTAACATACTTTTATCACACATAACCATGTTTTACTACGTTTAAAACAAAACCAACAAGTTGTACTATAATCATGGCTGAAATACTGTGCAATAAAGATTTTAAATACAAAGTCCATTGCAGCATTTACATTAAGACCATAGGAATATTTACAAGTACTTCAAAACATGTACACTAAGGGTGACTACCCAGACAGCACACATACGTTGGGCCGACGTCGTGCCGATTTTCAAAATTCCATCGGTGCGATGTCGTTCAGGGAGCGTTTGCTAATTGGCAAAATGTCGCCGCGACGTCGGCAAATGATCGGAAACGCTGTCCGGCCGATGTTAGGACGACGCAACCGGAAATACCGGCCGCGCCGCGGAGGCGCTGTTCTCAGGCGTTTTGCTCATACTTATGGACCACTAGTTGCAGCAGCTGCTTATTTATAATAAACACGACACACCACTCTCAATAACAGTTGAAGATTTATTAATATTTTCACAAACATACAAATAGATTAACATACTTTTATCACACATAACCATGTTTTACCACGTTTAAAACAAAAACAACAAGTTGTACTATAACCATGGCTGAACTAATGTGCAACTAAGATTTTAAATACAAAGTTCATTGCAGCATTTATATTAAGACCATAGGAATATTTACAAGTACTTCAAAACATGTACACTAAGGGTGACTATAGTTTACTATAGTAAAAACACAAATAACTTGTGTAAGCACATGTTATAATGCTTATAATTTCTTAAATAGTGTTAAAGAAAATGCATGTTTCCAAGACTATAATTTTAAAATACAAGATAATCCCAGTCATGTGTTCAGTATCCAAAAGACTTTCTTCAGGGAGTTACAATAATAAAAGCGTACACAAACACAAAATAAATACCAAGCAAACAATATTTACAGTAGTAAATAAAATCATTCAAATTAAAATAATTGTCTGATAAAATCTTATTAAAGTCTGTAGTACAATTTTTTTTATAAATGGCATTCAACAATTTGCAATCTCCTCTGAACTAATAACACATCAATAATAAAAAATAACAATACTTTCTCAGAGATAACCAGTTTTTTTAAGCAAACTCTAACGCACGACACAAAACAGATTTTGTCATTATATATATATATATATATATATATATATATATATATATATATATATATATATATATTGTATATAAAAATATTTCCGTTAAACAGAAATTAAGGGATTATATATATATATATATATATATATATATATATAATCCCTTAATTTCTGTTTAACGGAAATATTTTTTAACACATTTCTAATCACAATAGTTTTAATAACTCATTTCTAATAACTGAGTAAATAATATTTGACTAGATATTCTTCAAGACACTTCTATACAGCTTAAAGTGACATTTAGAGGCTTAACTAGGCAGGTTAGGGTAATTAGGCAAGGTATTGTATATCGATGGTTTGTTCTGTAGACAGTCGAAAAAAATTGCTTAAAGAGGCTGATAATATTGACCTTAAAATGTTTTTTTTTTTTTTTATTCAAAACTAAAATATAAATAAAAGAAATAAGACTTTCTCCAGAAGAAAACATAACATTTTCTTGCTCTGACCTATATATATATATATATATATATATATATATATATATATATATATATATATATATATATATATAAACTGGTTGTAAATTGTGTACAATGTTCCAAGAAAACAGATAAAATTAAAAGACATAACCTGTCATTTAGTTTTGTTTTATTCTTGTGGAATGTTGCTTACACATAAAAGGGGATATATAGGTGGAATAAAAAGTGTGTCGCCATCCTCTAAATTGTTCTTGTATGTTGTCTTCATCTTTAGTCTTCACAAGTGAGGCTGGCCCAAACCAGGACTGCAGTAGCCAAATCTAATCCTTGTAGTGGGAACCCTTAAATAAAGCAAGAAACCAAAAGGAGAAAGATTAGCATTGCAGCAGTTCATATTACCACAAATATTTATCATTTGTTTCATGACATATAACTGGAGTATGTGTTATGCAAGTGCCTAGCTAAAATGTGTAATTTAATTTAAACTTAAAGAGTGTGTCTGAGCACTAATTTTCAGAAAAGCCATTTGAAAGTTAAATTCCTTGTGAAATCATAATGAATTTTTTTTGGTTTTTAGTATCATTGTGTTGGTATAAATGTGTATCTAAATATATGTCTAATCTTCAGATACCACATTACATTATTATTATATTTAAAAAAAACAGCTTGAGGAGAGAATCAGTACATTAGAATACTATTTTTTTCAGAAGGATCCTGTGACACTATTAATTATATACATTGTATTAAATTCACAGTATTACTGCTTGACTGTATTAATTAAATAAAGCTGACACTATCAGAAGAGAATTTACCATACCAACCTAAAAGCTATGAAACAGTAGTGTATGTTTAAGATGTTACTTACTAGTCCTATTGTACTTTGGAGAGGTTGTCTGACAGGAGGATCCCTTCAACTCAGCAGAATTCTCAGCAGACCATCAGCCTACACCAATCTAAGAATAAAATAAGCAATTTGTTAAAAACCAAAAATATATATTTTATATTTCCAGGTTCATAGGAAAGAAGAAAGTTAAAGCAGATTTAAAATGTAGAAATTGACAATTGACAATTTAATGGCACAACATACCCCAAACTAAGCACGCTCAAATGGTTAATTTACATAAATGACAACTGCTGCTCATTATACCAATATTAACTGTTAAGGATTCATTGTCTTTTGGGCTTAGTCCCTTTATTAATCTGGGGTCGCCACAGCGGAATGAAAGGCCAACTTATCCAGCATATGTTTAACGCAGCGGATGCCCTTCCAGCTGCAACCAATACACACTCATTCACACACACTTATACACTATGGTCAATTTTAGCATACCCAATTCACCTATGTCTTTGGACTTGGGAAAACCGGAGCACCCGGAGGAAACCCACGCCAACACGGGGAGAGCATGCAAACTTCACACAAAAACACCAACTGACCCAGCCGAAGCTCGAAGCAGCGACCTTCTTGCTGTGAGGCAAACGTGTTACCCTCTGCGCCCCCGTGCTGCCCTGTTAAGGAATCAGATTAATATAAATGAATTGACATGTTTATTTAGTGTCTGACACATTAAATATTGCATTTTTAAATATTGTTTCATTTTAAGATTTATTTCAGAATTAACTATAGAACCTGGATATATCGTCACATTTTCATGCACAGCAGCATTTCCAAGAACATAGAAAAACAGAATATAGGACAACTGAAAAAAAAATAATAAAAAAAACTCTGACTGAATGCTTTAACTAACTGGCTAGGAATGGGCAGGTATAAGATAATATAAAAATATCACAGTTTCACAGTATTGTGATTACTGCTCTGAAATGTGTTTTTTTTATCTCTGTGTAAAAAGCAGCTACTTTTTCCCCATTGAACACAATATGTTTTATTTTAAGAAACATTTAAAATATTTTGTAACAGTAAACATGCCAGGCTAAATAATAATTTAATAAAATATAACTATCTTCATTAGACTCAAAAACACTGATTTCTTGTGAAGGCATAATGAGCTATTTGTTTTTCAGATGTTTGCTGAATCGTGAGCTGACCAGTAGCTTATGATGTGGAGGGTCTTTTGCTGCTGTAGATAATGTTGGACTATTTTTTTAAGTCTTTGATAACGTGCTAAAAACCATATACAATGCATCCGGAAAGTATTGATAGCGCTTCACTTTTTCCACATTTTTAATGTTTCAGTCTTATTTCAAAATGGATTAAATTCATTAATTTCCTCAAAATTCTACACACAATCCCCATAATGTGTGTTGACCCGATTTTTATTAATCATTTACAAGTCAATATTGCCTATATGGATTGTGATTTTAACATGTAAAATTGCAGTGTTAAATGCAATGCCATCAAACATTTTAGACGCACCAGTGCAAAAAGCTAGTCTAGAGCACTTGGAATGCTGGTGTAGTTCTAGTTAAATTAAGTTCAGTTAAAGCTGTATATGCAGCCGGTCTCAAGTATAGGATTTAGTATTTAACTAATCTTAACAACTAAACATTTACGAGTCTGTATTAGCCAGCTCATGTACTACAATGTAACAGATACTGTATATTGCCACCTTGATACTCAAGCTTTCTTTAAAATATTTTGTGTTCAACCAATTAATTAATTCTTTCATTTAATTTTTTCAGTGCAATAGTATAGCTTACACTGGTTTATTTGTATGGACCCCCCAAAATAGCGGAGGCCACTTTCTGGCCACCCAAGTATACATTTCTAGCCTAGCCACTGTGAACTACCTGTCTGTCCTGGTCCAGAACTCTTTGTCGGCTGCTTATATGTGTGAATACAGCTGCACAAATACAGCCTCTGCACATCCTCACCACCAGGAGAACAGAATGACCTGAAAAATACAACCAACTGGAATCAGTTGAAATGTATTTTGTCTTGTGATGATGACACAAAAATAAATTATTTTTCACAAAGGATGTGCTGTTACCTATGAAACGGTCTATAATGAATGATCTTTTGATCCTGTTTCCTTGATGTCATTCACTCAGAGATGGTTTGGACATTTGATTGTATCTAAACTGTAATGAATTTAAGTTACAAAAACATTGATAGCAGGACCATTGATCTTGTAACTTATACAAATTGTTAAGTATTGAACAAGTCTGCAACCAAACTAGTCAAGTTAATAATACTAATCTTAACTCAGCTATGATTAGTTGTCTTGTTTCTGCTGACTAGATGGTCTCTCCACCTGCTGATAAAAAAGGAAAAAGTATGGTATTTTTCCAACAATGAAACTGCAAACAACTTAACTATAAGGGGGTAAGCAGTGAGCATCTTTTATTATAAGCAATTTACTGAATACTTTGTCACTGGTATTACCTAAAAACCAAACGTCCCAAGTTTGGCTCATAGCTGTCCACACATCTGCCCAGTAGCTTGTGGTAATACTGAAGACACTGATCAGCTGGTCCAACTGAGTTTGGAGCTGAACTGCAATCAGGCATCCAATACTGCAAAGAAAGAGAAACTCACTTTGGGTTAACAAATAATGTAATCCCATCCACACATTTCAAGTAATTGTGCAGTTAATTGTCTTATTGAATTTTCTGAGAGCTTATGAATATATTTTGTCTTTCCAAAATAGCATGTACTGAAACACAACATTATATAAATATAATTTAATAAGAGCATGATGTGGTGGCACAATAGTGCTGTTGCCTTACAGCAAGGATGCTGACTCGAGCCTCGACTGGATCAGCTGGCATTTCTGTGTGGAGTTTGCAAATTCTCCCTGCGTTTGCGTGGGTTTTCTCTGGGTGCTCCGGTTTTGCCTACAAGTCCAAAGACATGGGGTACAGGTGAATTGGGTAGGCTAAATTGTCTGTAGTGTATGAGTGAGAATAAGCGTATATGGTTGTTTCCCAGTGATGGGTTGCAGCTGGAAGGGCATCCACTGCATAAAACATATGCTGGATTAGTTGACAGTTCATTCCGCTGTGGTTACCCCAGATTAATAAAGGGACTAATCAGAAAAGAAAATGAATGAATGAATGAATGAATTTAATAAGAGTTAAACTGACCTGTTAACATGTCTGTCAGGAGCTGATCTACCTGATAATAAATTTTTTGCTTAATTTTTTTAACAGGTAAATCAATACATACATATATATATATATATATATATATATATATATATATATATATATATATATATATATATATATATATATATATATATATATATATATATATATATTTGTACAAAAAATGGTTCCAGTAGTAACGCTCCTTAAAGTTAAACTACATATTCACATTCCTCATCTGTCTACCGTTAGATTATACTAATCACTGTTACATACAGTGGCCGAGAGTGCAAAGAGAGTAATAAAACACAGACAAAGAAGACAGCTTTGTCACTTTTTCTATGTTATTTGTGAGATTGTGTATGTTGTCAAACTGATGAAAATGTTTTCTCAATTTACTTTAACATTTTTGTGTTTATGTTTTTATAACTTGCAGCCGTTGTTAAATTTAAAAGTATTTTAAACATGGATGGACATCTAAATGGATATAGGGCACATATCTCAAAACATTATGAAATATTTACAGATAAATCAATTTTGAATTAAAATGTATATTAATCTCCAGACTTGCATCTCCCTGATCTTTTTAAAAGAACGGCCCCTCGTTTGCTCATCACTGTTTGACAAGTGTCTGGCAGTCAGTCAAAAATATACTTACATATAAAGATGTTCATCAGCTACACGGCACTTAGGTTAAACTTTGACCTCCTTTTCAGTTGATGTGGAAAACAAAAGCAAAAGAAAAAAAAAACAAAACGACTGAATACAAGTTGCATATCATGCCTGTAAAGTCAAAATTTATTCATTTAGGGCTTAAATTGACTTGTTTCAGGATGAGTTAAGGTGTAAGGGATGGGTGAACGGTGTAAATATACATGTAATTTATAGCTATGATGTAAAGCTGAATTTTCAGCATCATTACTCAAGTCTTCAGTGTCACTTGATCTTTCAGAAATCTTTTTTTAAGATGTTGATTTAGTGCTTGAGGTTGAACTAATATAATGGTGATTATCAAATGGTGCTGATTTGCTGCTCAAGAAACATTTCTGATTGATATCAATGCTAAAAACAGATGTGATGACAAATAATGTAGTGTAAACTTTTTTCTAAGATTTAATAAATCAATTAATCATAAAAAAAATTAAACAAAATGAAAATCACAAATATTACTTCATTAGCAGCAAATCTGCATATTTATTAAGTTCTGAAGAATCATGTGATGTGAAATGTAATACCACTCACATGTTTCAATGTCAAAACTTTCTTATAATAACTGCAATAAAGACAAGTAACAGATGCATAATATATAGACATGTAACATGTGCATAATGATGTGCAATGGAAATTCATATGAATTAATCCTCTGCTTAAAGTTACCTGTCTTTTCTGCATCTCTGTGATCAGTTCCCTTCAGAAATGTAGGAATCTTGTGTTATATTTTCTGTAGCAGGGGGTTATTCTCTCACTCCTGAAACCACAGAACACTTTTTTACTTAACATTTGTTTAAGATACCATGAAATATCAAAACACGATTGAACTTCTGATTCACGGTCCTTTACAGTACAATGCGTATTTTAGACTACATATGGAGTGCATTCAATAAAACATTGACAAAACCTCTCATCTACACATAAAGAATAAATAAAATCCAAAACTTTAACAAACAAGTTTAACAAGAGCTAACATTAAGTAAGTTAACGTAATATTACCCCGACGCTAACGTTACCAGTGCTAATATGCTAACGGACTTTTACGAAGACTTACCACTCTTATATAACATAATATTCAACTGAATATTCATCAATTGCCAATAATAAATGTGTGAGGAACAGTTTTATGTAGTATTTGCTTTGTTTTAGGGACTAAACTTACCTGAAAACAGTCAAAACGGCAGCTTGAGAGAAGTCGTGTTGTGTCTTTTAGGTGGTGTCGTGTCGTGTTGTAGCTTCGTTTCCCATAGCAACATCCTCTCCGCTCCAGTGTTGGAATGAGACGCGCGCGCGCACATTAAAGTCATGCAGTATTACATTTATAAACATGATCACTCCATAGACAATTTAAATAATAACCTTGTATTTTATATCTTGAATTTAAAATGTATTTAGCAGTTTTATATACGCTATTATCTTTAAGACGAGCTTTATAGCCAACTAAACTGTTACAAAACAAACACTTTATTTGTGCATCAGATTCACTGTCAAAAATAAATAACCAATAAATATAAATGCAAGTATATATAAAACAAAGATGTCACTCTGTAAAAAGGTGTTTATTTTAATTAAACAGCCGAAATGCAGAACATACTTGATTTTTACACTGGAAAAAATGTATTAGAAAAAGCCACAATAAAAAAAAGCAAACAGCAGTTAACACCAGAAAAACTACGTTTTCATTATTAAAGCATAACAATAAAACTTTTTATATTTTAATGAATTGAAATCATGTATTGTAGGCATTTTGGTCAGTTTTACTGCATGAATGTCGGCTATTTAAAGCTGGACCGACCGACGCAGTAGACATGATGCATGTCGCGTTTGTCTAATTTATTATGCACGCAAAAACTTACTTGTAAACCAAATATGTTGCCGGATTCTTTCATGGGCATGAGAGATCAAGTGCTTATGAAGTGCTTCGTCGGCCTCTGGTCGTTAACCGATGCAGAGCCGACGTTTGTTGAGCTGGAACAATAGAACACACGACCGAACGATCATGCGTATGTTTGGCCGACCATATACAGATGTTAGAATTAAAGGGGCCGACGTGTTGACCTTCGGCCGACGTCGGCCCAACGTATGTGTGCTGTCTGGGTATAGTTTACTATAGTAAAAACACAAATCACTTGTGTAAGCACATGTTATAATGCTTATAATTTCTTAAATAGTGTTAAAGAAAATGCATGTTTCCAAGACTATAATTTTAAAATACAAGATAATACCAGTCATGTGTTCAGTATCCAAAAGACTTTCTTCAGGGAGTTACGATAAAAAAAAAAAAGAGTACACAAACACAAAATAAATACCAAGCAAACAATATTTACAGTAGTAAATAAAATCATACAAATTAAAATAATTGTCTGATAAAATTTTATTAAAGTCTGTAGTCAATTTTTTTTACATTTTTTTTATAAATGGCATTCAACAATTTGCAATCTCCTCTGAACTAATAACACACCCATAATAAAATAATACTTTCTCAGAGATAACCAGTTTTTTTTAAGCAAACTCTAATGCACGACACAAAACAGATTTTGTCATTATATATATATATATATATATATATATATATATATATATATATATATATATATATATATATATATATATATATATATATATATAAAAAAACCTTAATTTCTGTTTAACGGAAATATTTTTTAACACATTTCTAATCACAATAGTTTTGATAACTCATTTCTAATAACCGAGTAAATAATATTTGACTAGATATTTTTCTATACAGCTTAAAGTGACATTTAAAGGCTTAATTAGGTTAATTAGCTTAACTAGACAGGTTAGGGTAATTAGGCAAGTTATTGTATATCGATGGTTTGTTCTGTAGACAGTCGAAAAAAAATGCTTAAAGGGGCTAATAATATTGACCTTAAAATGTTTTTTAAAAAATTCAAAACTGTTTTTATTCTAGCCGAAATAAAAGAAATAAGACTTTCTCCAGAAGAAAACATAACATTTTCTTGCTCTGACCTTTATTTATATAAATAAAACTGGTTGTAAATTGTGTACAATGTTCCAAGAAAACAGACAAAATTAAAAGAAATAACCTGTCATTTACTTTTGTTTTATCTTGTGGAATGTTGCTTACACATAAAAGGGGATATATAGGTGGAATAAAAAGTGTGTCGCCATCCTCGAAATTGTTCTTGTATGTTGTCTTCATCTTTAGTCTTCACAAGTGAGGCTGGCCCAAACCGGGACTGCAGTAGCCAAATCTAATCCTTGTAGTGGGAACCCTTAAATAAAGCAAGAAACCAAAAGGAGAAAGATTAGCATTGCAGCAGTTCATATTACCACAAATATAAATTATTTGTTTCATGACATATAACTGGAGTATGTGTTATGCAAGTGACTAGCTAAAATGTGTAATTTAATTTAAACTTAAAGAGTGTGTCTGAGCACTAATTTTCAGAAAAGCCATTTGAAAGTTAAATTCCTTGTGAAATTATAATGAATGTTTTTTTTTGGTTTTTAGTATCATTGTGTTAGTATAAATGTGTCTCTAAATATATGTCAAATCTTCAGATACCACATTACATGCAAATTAAACTAAGTTTCGTCAACTAAAATGTCACACTGTACACCACATTTAATATATCATAGCTAGGGCCAGGAGGAATCTGCGGATGTTTTTTGCTATTTCTGCTGAAACTTTTGGTGGAAGTCTGCGGATTTCTGCGGAATTATTTTGGGAGTATCATAACTAAAACCTTAATATATGAAATAAAAAATAATATATTTTAAAGTTTTATTTAATGTTTAAAATGCAAATCCAATTAGATTCACTTTATTTGGTAAATAAAGCAAGTTTTTCATGTAACATATCTAGTAAGACAGAAAATATTACTGTACAAACTGCATTGTACATAAATCAGATGAACATTTTCACATTAGTCAATAATATTACTGAAATTAATAAAAAAACTGAATAAATATAGATTTACACACATTTACTCAAGTAAATAAACAGAATTAATGATAGGCTAAACATCTGCGGAGTTATGCGAAAAATCCGGGTGGGCCAAATCATAGCTTTATTTCTGCTACAAAAAGGTTTTTCAGCAAACAACTTCTATTATATGTAGGCTATAGAGGAGGATATATGAAGAAATTATATATTCAACTCTCTAATTAAATGCACCTTATGCAGCTAATCAGGTCTTTTAGGCTTATTTGAAAACTTAAATGACGTGTTGACCACAGTTGAACAACGCTCAGTGAGAATACTTTTTTTCCACAAATTCTTTTTGTTCTAAAGAAACATGTCTGATTGCTAGCAATCATCAAAGAGCAAACTTTTTTTTTTTTCAAATAAATACTATGCTTTTAAAAATAAACTTTTCATACATCAAGAATACTAAAAATATGTTTATTTAAAATGTTTTATATATAAAAAAAACAGCTTGAGGAGAGAATCAGTACATTGGAATACTATTTTTTCAGAAGGATCATGTGACACTATTAATTATATACATTGTATTAAATTCACAGTATTACTGCTTGACTGTATTAATTAAATAAAGCTGACACTATCAGAAGAGAATTTACCATACCAACCTAAAAGCTATGAAACAGTAGTGTATGTTTAAGATGTTACTTACTAGTCCTATTGTACTTTGGAGAGGTTGTCTGACAGGAGGATCCCTTCAACTCAGCAGAATTCTCAGCAGACCATCAGCGTACACCAATCTAAGAATAAAATAAGCAATTTGTTAAAAACCAAAAATATATATTTTATATTTCCAGGTTTATAGGAAAGAAGAAAGCTAAAGCAGATTTAAAATGTAGAAAAAAATAAAACCTATTGACAATTTAATGGCACAACATACCCTAAACTAAGCACGCTCAAATGGTTAATTTTAACAGTTAAGGATTCATTCATTCATTGTCTTTTGGGCTTAGTCCCTTTATTAATCTGGGGTCACCACAGCGGAATGAAAGGCCAACTTAGCCAGCCTATGTTTTACGCAGTGGATGCCCTTCCAGCTGTAACCAATACACACTCATTCACACACACTTATACACTATGGTCAATTTTAGCATACCCAATTCACCTATGTCTTTGGACTTGGGAAAACCGGAGCACCCGGAGGAAACCCATGCCAACACGGGGAGAGCATGCAAACTTCACACAGAAACGCCAACTGACCCAGCCGAAGCTTGAAGCAGCAACCTTCTTGCTGTGAGGCAAACGTGCTACCCTCTGCGCCACCGTGCTGCCCTGTTAAGGAATCAGATTAATATAAATGAATTGACATGTTTATTTAGTGTCTGACACATTAAATATTGCATTTTTAAACATTGTTTCATTTTAAGATTTATTTCAGAATTAACTATAGAACCGGATATATCGTCACATTTTCATGCACAGCAGCATTTCCAAGAACATATAAAAACAGAATATAGGCCAACTGAAAAAAAAAATAAATTAAAAAATTCTGAGGGTATAATCTTGGATAAAAATATCACAGTTTCACAGTATTGTGATTACTGCTCTGAAATGTGTTTTTTTTTATCTCTGTGTAAAAAACAGCTACTTTTCCCCATTAAACACAATATGTTTTGTTTTAAGAAACATTTAAAATATTTTGTAACAGTAAACATGCCAGGCTAAATAATAATTTAATAAAATAGTACTATCTTCATTAGACTCTTCATTAAAACACTGATTTCTTGTGAAGGCATAATAAGCTATTTGTTTTTCAGATGTTTGCTGAATCGTGAGCTGACCAGTAGCTTTTGATGTGGAGGGTCTTTTGCTGCTGTAAATAATGTTGGACTATTTTTTTAAGTCTTTGATAACGCGCTAAAAACCATATACAATGCATCCGGAAAGTATTGATACTTTACTTTTTCCACATTTTTAATGTTTCAGTCTTATTTCAAAATGGATTAAATTCATTAATTTCCTTAAAATTCTACACACAATCCCCATAATGTGTGTTGACCCGATTTTAGTTAATCATTTACAAGTCAATATTGCCTATATGGATTGTAATTTAAAAAAAAATTAACATGTAAAATTGCAGTGTTAAATGCAATGCCATCAAACATTTTAGACGCACCAGTGCAAAAAGCTAGTCTAGAGCACTTGGAATGCTGGTGTAGTTCTAGTTAAATTCAGTTCAGTTAAAGCTGTATATGCAGCAGGTCTCAAGTATAGGATTTAGTATTTAACTAATCTTAACAACTAAACATTTACGAATCTGTATTAGCCAGCTCATGTACTACAATGTAACATACTGTATATTGCCACCTTGATACTTAAGCTTTCTTTAAAATATTTTGTGTTCAACCGATTAATTAATTCTTTCATTTAATTTTTTCTGTGCAATAGTATAGCTTACACTGGTGTATTTGTATGGACCCCCCAAAATAGCGGAGGCCACTTTCTGGCCACCCAAGTATAAACTTCTAGCCTAGCCACTGTGAACTACCTGTCTGTCCTGCTCCAGAACTCTTTGTCGGCTGCTTGTATGTCTGGATACAGCTGCACAAGTCTTTTAACACTGACAAATACAGCCTCTGCACATCCTCACAACCAGGAGAACAGAATGATCAGGAGGACCTAAAAATATAACCAACTGAAATCAGTTGAAATGTATTTTGTCTTGTAATGATGACACAAAAATAAATTATTTTTCACAAAGGATGTGCTGTTACCTATGAAACGGTCTATAATGAATGATCTTTTGATCCTGTTTCCTTGATGTCATTCACTCAGAGATGGTTTGAACATTTGATTGTATCTAAACTGTAATGAATTTAAGTTACAAAAACATTGATAGCAGGACCATTGATCTTGTAACTTATACAAATTGTTAAGTATTGAACAAGTCTCCAACCAAACTAGTCAAGTTAATAATACTAATCTCAACTCAACTATGATTAGTTGTCTTGTTTCTGCTGCCCAGACGGTCACACCTGCTTATAAAAAAAGGAAAAAGTATGGTATTTTTACAACAATGAAACTGCAAACAACTTAACTATAAGGGAGTAAACAGTGAGCATCTTTTATTATAAGCAATTTACTGAATACTTTGTCACTGGTATTACCTAAAAACCAAACGTCCCAAGTTTGGCTCATAGCTGTCCACACATCTGCCCAGTAGCTTGTGGTAATACTGAAGACACTGATCAGCTGGTCCAACTGAGTTTGGAGTTGAACTGCAATCAGGCATCCAATACTGCAAAGAAAGAGAAACTCACTTTGGGTTAACAAATAATGTAATCCCACACATTTCAAGTAATTGTGCAGTTAATTCTCTTAAAATGAATGAATGAATTCTCTTATTGAATTTTCTGAGAGCTTATGATTATATTTTGTCTTCCCAAAATAGCATGTACTGAAACACAAAATTATATAAATATAATTTAATAAGAACGTGACGTGGTGGCACAATAGGTAGTGCTGTCGCCTTACAGCAAGGATGCTGACTCGAGCCGCAGCTGGATCAGCAGGCATTTCTGTGTGTAGTTTGCAAATTCTCTCTGCGTTTGCGTGGGTTTTCTCTGGGTGCTCCGGTTTTGCCTACAAGTCCAAAGACATGGGGTACAGGTGAATTGGGTAGGCTAAATTGTCTGTAGTGTATGAGTGAGAACAAGCGTATATGGTTGTTTCCCAGTGATGGCTTGCAGCTGGAAGGGCATCCACTGCGTAAAACATATGCTGGATAAGTTGACAGTTCATTCCGCTGTGGTGACCCCAGATTAATAAAGGGACTAAGCAGAAAAGAAAATGAATGAATGAATGAATGAATGAATGAATTTAATAAGAGTTAAACTGATCTGTTAACATGTCTGTCAGGAGCTGATCTACCTGTTGTCAAACTGATGAAAATGTTTTCTCAATTTACTTTAACATTTTTGTGTTTGTTTATGTTTTTATAACTTGCAGCCATTGTTAAATTTAAAAGTATTTTAAACATGCATGGACATCTAAATGCATATAGGGCACATATCTCAAAACATTATAAAATATTTCCAGATAAATCAATTTTGAATTAAAATGTATATTAATCTCCAGACTTGCATCTTCCTGATCTTTTTAAAAGAACGGCCATTCGTTTGCTCATCACTGTTTTACAAGTGTCTGGCAGTCAGTCAAAAATATACTTACATATAAAGATGTTCATCAGCAACACGGCACTTAGGTTAAACTTAGACCTCCTTTTCAGTTGATGTGGAAAACAAAAGCAAAAGAAAGAAAAAACAAAACGACTGAATACAAGTTGCATATCATGCCTGTACAAATCAAAAATTATTCATTTAGGGCTTAAATTGTCTTGTTTGAGGATGAGTTAAGGTGTAAGGGATGGGTGAACAGTGTAAATATACATGTAATTCATAGCTATGATGTAAAGCTAAATTTTCAGCATCATTACTCAAGTCTTCAGTGTCACTTGATCTTTCAGAAATCTTTTTTTAAGATGTTGATTTAGTGCTTGAGGTTGAACTAATATAATGGTGATTATCAAATGGTGCTGATTTGCTGCTCAAGAAACATTTCGGATTGCTATCAATGCTAAAAACAGATGTGATGACAAATAATTTAGTGTAAACTTTTTTCTAAGATTTAATAAATCAATTAATCATAAAAAATTAAACAAAATAAAAATCACAAATATTACTTCATTAGCAGCAAATCTATATATTTACTAAGTTCTGAAGAATCATGTGATGTGAAATTTAATACCACTCACATGTTTCAATGTCAAAACTTTCTTAAAACAACTGCAATACAGACAAGTAACAGATGCATAATATATAGACATGTAACATTTGCATAATTATGTGCAATGGAAATTCATATGAATTAATCCTATGCTTAAAGTTACCTGTCTTTCCTGTATCTCTGTGATCAGCTCCCTTCAGAAATTTAGGAATCTTGAGTTATATTTTCTGTAGCAGGAGGTTATTCTCTCACTCCTGAAACCACAGAACACTTTTTTACTTAACATTTAGTTTAAGATACCATGAAATATCAAAACACGATTGAACTTTTGATTCACGGTCCTTTACAGTACAATGCGTATTTTAGACTACATATGGAGTGCATTCAATAAAACATTGACAAAACCTCTCATCTACACATAAAGAATAAATAAAAGCCAAAACTTTAACAAACAAGTTTAACAAGAGCTAACATTAAGTAAGTTAACGTAATATTACCCTGACGCTAACGTTACCAGTGCTAATATGCTAACGGACTTTTACGAAGACTTACCACTCTTATATAACATACTATTCAACTGAATATTCATCAATTGCCAATAATAAATGTGTGAGGAACAGTTTTATGTAGTATTTGCTTTGTTTTAGGGACTAAACTTACCTGAAAACAGTCAAAACGGCAGCTTGAGAGAAGTCGTGTTGTGTCTTTTGGGTGGTGTCGTGTCGTGTTAGCTTCGTTTCCCATAGCAACATCCTCTCCGCTCCAGTGTTTGAAGACGCGCGCGCGCACATTAAAGTCTTGCAGTATTACATTTATAAACATGATCACTCCATAGACAATTTAAATAATAACCTTGTATTTTAAATCTTGAATTTAAAATGTATTTAGCAGTTTTATATACGCTATTATTTTTAAGACGAGCTTTATAGCCTACTAAACTGTTACAAAACAAACACTTTATTTGTGCATCAGATTCACTGTCAAAAATAAATAACCAATAAATATAAATGCAAGTATATATAAAACAAAGATGTCACTCTGTAAAAAGGTGTTTATTTTAATTAAACAGCCGAAATGCAGAACATACTTGATTTTTACACTGGGAAATGTAGAAAAAGCCACAATAAAAAAAGCAAACAGCAGTTAACACCAGAAAAAAACAACGTTTTCATTATTAAAGCATAACAATAAAACTTTTTATATTTTAATGAATTGAAATCATGTATTGTAGGCATTTTGGTCAGTTTTACTGCATTAATGTAGGCTATTTAAAGCTGGACCGACCGACGCAGTTCACATGATGCATGTCGCGTTGTCTAATTTATTATGCACGCAAAAACTTACTTGTAAACCAAATATGTTGCCGGATTCTTTCATGGGTATGAGAGATAAAGTGCTTCGTCGGCCTCTGGTCGTTAACCGATGCAGAGCCGACGTTTGTTGAGCTGGAACAATAGAACACACGACCGAACGATCATGCGTATGTTTGGCCGATCATATACCGATGTTAGAATTAAAGGGGCCGACGTGTTGACCTTCGGCCGACGTCGGCCCAACGTATGTGTGCTGTCTGGGAGGTGAACGTCTGACGGCGCAGCGTCACACACACAGACAAAATACTGCACACACAGTAAAATATATCAAACGTGATGTGAGCAAAACATACTGTTTATCAGAACAGGATAAAAATAACCTACCCCTATAAATCACTACAACAGGTGTACTTTATGACGGCGCAGCGTCACACACACAGACAAAATACTGCACACACAGTAAAATATATCAAACGTGATGTGAGCAAAACATACTGTTTATCAGAACAGGATAAAAATAACCTACCCCTATAAATCACTACAACAGGTGTACTTTATGACGGCGCAGCCTCACACACACAGACAAAATGCTGCACAAAGAGTGAAATATTTCCAACGTGATGTGACCAAAACATACTGTGCATCAATATAACAGTATAAAAATAACTTATCACACAAAATCTCTATGACAGGTGTACTTTTTGAAGGCGCAGCCTCACGAATACTGCACAAAGAGTGAGATATTTCAAACGTGCCTTGACCAAAACATACTGTGCATCAATATAACAGTATAAAAATAACTTACCACACGAAATCACTTCAGCATATGAATTTATCTCGACAGCAGATGAACTCTCTGACCCGATAAATTGTGAGCGTCCAGAGCGAGAGAAACTTTAGAAAATCCTCAGCGCTGATTGGCCGTGATTTGAAACTTTAGACAATGCAGCCCTCCGATTGGCCCAGGGTCTAATCAAACTGTAGACAATCGCGGTTTTTCATTGGACAAGAGTCTACAGTCTACAGTTTACATTGCACGTTCAGTGGGCAGATGTCTGCGAATTCCCCAAATGTGGGAATCTCGACTGCATAATTTCTGGTAGTGGGGGACTGCGTTCGCGCTCTCCCCTGAGCACAGTGGTTCAAGACAGAGCTCAGGCGGTAGCGTCGGACCCGGCTGGAGCCAAGTGGTGCTCGCTGCAGAGCCATTTGAGGAGAGCTGAGCTCCAGCGAGGGGGAGCTTAAGCTTGAGCTCCACCTTTTTTGCACTTCTTCTACGAGTGATGTCACTGGGGGTAGGGTTAGGGGTGGGGTTGGTGTACGCATTAAAACAGCTTACAGGAGGAGGAGCGACAGCTCATGCTCCCCCTCGCTGGAGCTCAGCTCTCCTCGAATGGCTCTGCAGCGAGCACCCCCTCGCTGGAGCGGCGCTTCCCTCTCTTCCTCGTCCTCTGCCAAGCCTCTTTTGCTCCAGTAGAGCCGCGCGCGCCTGTGGAAGGCCTGCCCACCCGTCGCTAGAAGAGTCTGTTCTGACGCCGAAAACTACTCGAAGGTCCCCCCTCAAAGCGGTTTGACCAGGTGAAGGAACACGCAAAGAGGGCCCCCGGTGGCTTTTGTCCGCCAAGCGAGTGTGCCCTGTGGAATGTCAGAATTTTATTTTTACCGGCCTGCCGCTGTTACTGACGGAACGAATGCAGACCGTGTGAAAGGTCATCATTTTATCTGCCATTAAGTAAGCGAACGCTTCTGCTCGGATCAGAGGTAACTTTGTTTCAAGAACTGCAATCTTTTGCAGACGTCTGTGGCCTTTTGGGCAGAGGGACGGTTCTAAACCAATCTGAACCACAGGCAATTTCGCAGCCAGCCGTCGGTGGTTTCCCGTCCCAGGAATGTAAGGTGCTTGCAGCGGGAGGTTGTTTCGTTAGCGCTTCCGCTTTCGTCAGTGAAGTTCTTTTGCGGAACGTTTGTAGATCCCCTCGTCTTCTTCAAGCTATGTCGTTTGAGCACTGTGCTGATAGGCTGACGTGAGAAAACAGGACACAAAACATACAAGGCAAGAGTGCAAAGCACGGAGCTCTAGGCAAAGGCGGTCCGAACCGCAGCAAAGCAGGAGGTCGACATGTCCAAATAGACCAAATCAGAAACTAAGCAGAGAAAAACGGCATCTGTAGAGAAAGAAAACAGATGGAGGAAAAGAAAGAAAGAACAGGAGGATCCCCTCCCCTCCCCCCATAGAGGGTCTGTTATCCCCAGGTCGAGTGCGTCCGGTGGAATCCATGTGTTGGCAGCCCCAACTGATGACAAAACACAAAGCAAGCATCTGGAGGAAGCTCAAACTCTTCATGCGTTGCCACAGTTACTAGCGAGTGGTTTGCAGGCACAGGCACGTCTGCTGCAAGTACAGCGCCGTCAGGAGACAGGGGTTGCTGGCCCATTCCCCATGCTCGGTGGCTGGGCATCACCGCCCTGGAGTACGGCCGATAGAAAACGGCGGCTGCCATTTGCGCCGCCCGGCAACTCATACTTACCTGGCAGGGGAGATACCATGATCAAGAAGGTGGTTCACCCAGGGTGAGGCTTGGCCATTGCACTCCGGCCACGCTGACCCCTGCGAATTCCCCAAATGTGGGAATCTCGACTGCATAATTTCTGGTAGTGGGGGACTGCGTTCGCGCTCTCCCCTGAGCACAGTGGTTCAAGACAGAGCTCAGGCGGTAGCGTCGGACCCGGCTGGAGCCAAGTGGTGCTCGCTGCAGAGCCATTTGAGGAGAGCTGAGCTCCAGCGAGGGGGAGCTTAAGCTTGAGCTCCACCTTTTTTGCACTTCTTCTACGAGTGATGTCACTGGGGGTAGGGTTAGGGGTGGGGTTGGTGTACGCATTAAAACAGCTTACAGGAGGAGGAGCGACAGCTCATGCTCCCCCTCGCTGGAGCTCAGCTCTCCTCGAATGGCTCTGCAGCGAGCACCCCCTCGCTGGAGCGGCGCTTCCCTCTCTTCCTCGTCCTCTGCCAAGCCTCTTTTGCTCCAGTAGAGCCGCGCGCGCCTGTGGAAGGCCTGCCCACCCGTCGCTAGAAGAGTCTGTTCTGACGCCGAAAACTACTCGAAGGTCCCCCCTCAAAGCGGTTTGACCAGGTGAAGGAACACGCAAAGAGAGCCCCCGGTGGCTTTTGTCCGCCAAGCGAGTGTGCCCTGTGGAATGTCAGAATTTTATTTTTACCGGCCTGCCGCTGTTACTGACGGAACGAATGCAGACCGTGTGAAAGGTCATCATTTTATCTGCCATTAAGTAAGCGAACGCTTCTGCTCGGATCAGAGGTAACTTTGTTTCAAGAACTGCAATCTTTTGCAGACGTCTGTGGCCTTTTGGGCAGAGGGACGGTTCTAAACCAATCTGAACCACAGGCAATTTCGCAGCCAGCCGTCGGTGGTTTCCCGTCCCAGGAATGTAAGGTGCTTGCAGCGGGAGGTTGTTTCGTTAGCGCTTCCGCTTTCGTCAGTGAAGTTCTTTTGCGGAACGTTTGTAGATCCCGTCGTCTTCTTCAAGCTATGTCGTTTGATCACTGTGCTGATAGGCTGACGTAAGAAAACAGGACACAAAACATACAAGGCAAGAGTGCAAAGCACGGAGCTCTAGGCAAAGGCGGTCCGAACCGCAGCAAAGCAGGAGGTCGACATGTCCAAATAGACCAAATCAGAAACTAAGCAGAGAAAAACGGCATCTGTAGAGAAAGAAAACAGATGGAGGAAAAGAAAGAAAGAACAGGAGGATCCCCTCCCCTCCCCCCATAGAGGGTCTGTTATCCCCAGGTCGAGTGCGTCCGGTGGAATCCATGTGTTGGCAGCCCCAACTGATGACAAAACACAAAGCAAGCATCTGGAGGAAGCTCAAACTCTTCATGCGTTGCCACAGTTACTAGCGAGTGGTTTGCAGGCACAGGCACGTCTGCTGCAAGTACAGCGCCGTCAGGAGACAGGGGTTGCTGGCCCATTCCCCATGCTCGGTGGCTGGGCATCACCGCCCTGGAGTACGGCCGATAGAAAACGGCGGCTGCCATTTGCGCCGCCCGGCAACTCATACTTACCTGGCAGGGGAGATACCATGATCAAGAAGGTGGTTCACCCAGGGCGAGGCTTGGCCATTGCACTCCGGCCACGCTGACCCCTGCGAATTCCCCAAATGTGGGAATCTCGACTGCATAATTTCTGGTAGTGGGGGACTGCGTTCGCGCTCTCCCCTGAGCACAGTGGTTCAAGACAGAGCTCAGGCGGTAGCGTCGGACCCGGCTGGAGCCAAGTGGTGCTCGCTGCAGAGCCATTTGAGGAGAGCTGAGCTCCAGCGAGGGGGAGCTTAAGCTTGAGCTCCACCTTTTTTGCACTTCTTCTACGAGTGATGTCACTGGGGGTAGGGTTAGGGGTGGGGTTGGTGTACGCATTAAAACAGCTTACAGGAGGAGGAGCGACAGCTCATGCTCCCCCTCGCTGGAGCTCAGCTCTCCTCGAATGGCTCTGCAGCGAGCACCCCCTCGCTGGAGCGGCGCTTCCCTCTCTTCCTCGTCCTCTGCCAAGCCTCTTTTGCTCCAGTAGAGCCGCGCGCGCCTGTGGAAGGCCTGCCCACCCGTCGCTAGAAGAGTCTGTTCTGACGCCGAAAACTACTCGAAGGTCCCCCCTCAAAGCGGTTTGACCAGGTGAAGGAACACGCAAAGAGAGCCCCCGGTGGCTTTTGTCCGCCAAGCGAGTGTGCCCTGTGGAATGTCAGAATTTTATTTTTACCGGCCTGCCGCTGTTACTGACGGAACGAATGCAGACCGTGTGAAAGGTCATCATTTTATCTGCCATTAAGTAAGCGAACGCTTCTGCTCGGATCAGAGGTAACTTTGTTTCAAGAACTGCAATCTTTTGCAGAGGTCTGTGGCCTTTTGGGCAGAGGGACGGTTCTAAACCAATCTGAACCACAGGCAATTTCGCAGCCAGCCGTCGGTGGTTTCCCGTCCCAGGAATGTAAGGTGCTTGCAGCGGGAGGTTGTTTCGTTAGCGCTTCCGCTTTCGTCAGTGAAGTTCTTTTGCGGAACGTTTGTAGATCCCCTCGTCTTCTTCAAGCTATGTCGTTTGAGCACTGTGCTGATAGGCTGACGTGAGAAAACAGGACACAAAACATACAAGGCAAGAGTGCAAAGCACGGAGCTCTAGGCAAAGGCGGTCCGAACCGCAGCAAAGCAGGAGGTCGACATGTCCAAATAGACCAAATCAGAAACTAAGCAGAGAAAAACGGCATCTGTAGAGAAAGAAAACAGATGGAGGAAAAGAAAGAAAGAACAGGAGGATCCCCTCCCCTCCCCCCATAGAGGGTCTGTTATCCCCAGGTCGAGTGCGTCCGGTGGAATCCATGTGTTGGCAGCCCCAACTGATGACAAAACACAAAGCAAGCATCTGGAGGAAGCTCAAACTCTTCATGCGTTGCCACAGTTACTAGCGAGTGGTTTGCAGGCACAGGCACGTCTGCTGCAAGTACAGCGCCGTCAGGAGACAGGGGTTGCTGGCCCATTCCCCATGCTCGGTGGCTGGGCATCACCGCCCTGGAGTACGGCCGATAGAAAACGGCGGCTGCCATTTGCGCCGCCCGGCAACTCATACTTACCTGGCAGGGGAGATACCATGATCAAGAAGGTGGTTCACCCAGGGCGAGGCTTGGCCATTGCACTCCGGCCACGCTGACCCCTGCGAATTCCCCAAATGTGGGAATCTCGACTGCATAATTTCTGGTAGTGGGGGACTGCGTTCGCGCTCTCCCCTGAGCACAGTGGTTCAAGACAGAGCTCAGGCGGTAGCGTCGGACCCGGCTGGAGCCAAGTGGTGCTCGCTGCAGAGCCATTTGAGGAGAGCTGAGCTCCAGCGAGGGGGAGCTTAAGCTTGAGCTCCACCTTTTTTGCACTTCTTCTACGAGTGATGTCACTGGGGGTAGGGTTAGGGGTGGGGTTGGTGTACGCATTAAAACAGCTTACAGGAGGAGGAGCGACAGCTCATGCTCCCCCTCGCTGGAGCTCAGCTCTCCTCAAATGGCTCTGCAGCGAGCACCCTCTCGCTGGAGCGGCGCTTCCCTCTCTTCCTCGTCCTTTGCCAAGCCTCTTTTGCTCCAGTAGAGCCGCGCGCGCCTGTGGAAGGCCTGCCCACCCGTCGCTAGAAGAGCCCGTTCTGACGCCGAAAACTACTCGAAAGGTCCCCCCTCAAAGCGGTTTGACCAGGTGAAGGAACACGCAAAGAGAGCCCCCGGTGGCTTTTGTCCGCCGAGCGAGTGTGCCCTGTGGAATGTCAGAATTTTATTTTTACCGGCCTGCCGCTGTTACTGACGGAACGAATGCAGACCGTGTGAAAGGTCATCATTTTATCTGCCATTAAGTAAGCGAACGCTTCGGCTCGGATCAGAGGTAACTTTGTTTCAAGAACTGCAATCTTTTGCAGACGTCTGTGGCGTTTTGGGTAGAGGGACGGTTCTAAACCAATCTGAACCAGAGGCAATTTCGCAGCCAGCCGTCGGTGGTTTCCCGTCCCAGGAATGTAAGGTGCTTGCAGCGGGAGGTTGTTTCGTTAGCGCTTCCGCTTTCGTCAGTGAAGTTCTTTTGCGGAACGTTTGTAGATCCCGTCGTCTTCTTCAAGCTATGTCGTTTGATCACTGTGCTGATAGGCTGACGTAAGAAAACAGGACACAAAACATACAAGGCAAGAGTGCAAAGCACGGAGCTCTAGGCAAAGGCGGTCCGAACCGCAGCAAAGCAGGAGGTCGACATGTCCAAATAGACCAAATCAGAAACTAAGCAGAGAAAAACGGCATCTGTAGAGAAAGAAAACAGATGGAGGAAAAGAAAGAAAGAACAGGAGGATCCCCTCCCCTCCCCCCATAGAGGGTCTGTTATCCCCAGGTCGAGTGCGTCCGGTGGAATCCATGTGTTGGCAGCCCCAACTGATGACAAAACACAAAGCAAGCATCTGGAGGAAGCTCAAACTCTTCATGCGTTGCCACAGTTACTAGCGAGTGGTTTGCAGGCACAGGCACGTCTGCTGCAAGTACAGCGCCGTCAGGAGACAGGGGTTGCTGGCCCATTCCCCATGCTCGGTGGCTGGGCATCACCGCCCTGGAGTACGGCCGATAGAAAACGGCGGCTGCCATTTGCGCCGCCCGGCAACTCATACTTACCTGGCAGGGGAGATACCATGATCAAGAAGGTGGTTCACCCAGGGCGAGGCTTGGCCATTGCACTCCGGCCACGCTGACCCCTGCGAATTCCCCAAATGTGGGAATCTCGACTGCATAATTTCTGGTAGTGGGGGACTGCGTTCGCGCTCTCCCCTGAGCACAGTGGTTCAAGACAGAGCTCAGGCGGTAGCGTCGGACCCGGCTGGAGCCAAGTGGTGCTCGCTGCAGAGCCATTTGAGGAGAGCTGAGCTCCAGCGAGGGGGAGCTTAAGCTTGAGCTCCACCTTTTTTGCACTTCTTCTACGAGTGATGTCACTGGGGGTAGGGTTAGGGGTGGGGTTGGTGTACGCATTAAAACAGCTTACAGGAGGAGGAGCGACAGCTCATGCTCCCCCTCGCTGGAGCTCAGCTCTCCTCAAATGGCTCTGCAGCGAGCACCCTCTCGCTGGAGCGGCGCTTCCCTCTCTTCCTCGTCCTTTGCCAAGCCTCTTTTGCTCCAGTAGAGCCGCGCGCGCCTGTGGAAGGCCTGCCCACCCGTCGCTAGAAGAGCCCGTTCTGACGCCGAAAACTACTCGAAAGGTCCCCCCTCAAAGCGGTTTGACCAGGTGAAGGAACACGCAAAGAGAGCCCCCGGTGGCTTTTGTCCGCCGAGCGAGTGTGCCCTGTGGAATGTCAGAATTTTATTTTTACCGGCCTGCCGCTGTTACTGACGGAACGAATGCAGACCGTGTGAAAGGTCATCATTTTATCTGCCATTAAGTAAGCGAACGCTTCGGCTCGGATCAGAGGTAACTTTGTTTCAAGAACTGCAATCTTTTGCAGACGTCTGTGGCGTTTTGGGTAGAGGGACGGTTCTAAACCAATCTGAACCAGAGGCAATTTCGCAGCCAGCCGTCGGTGGTTTCCCGTCCCAGGAATGTAAGGTGCTTGCAGCGGGAGGTTGTTTCGTTAGCGCTTCCGCTTTCGTCAGTGAAGTTCTTTTGCGGAACGTTTGTAGATCCCGTCGTCTTCTTCAAGCTATGTCGTTTGATCACTGTGCTGATAGGCTGACGTAAGAAAACAGGACACAAAACATACAAGGCAAGAGTGCAAAGCACGGAGCTCTAGGCAAAGGCGGTCCGAACCGCAGCAAAGCAGGAGGTCGACATGTCCAAATAGACCAAATCAGAAACTAAGCAGAGAAAAACGGCATCTGTAGAGAAAGAAAACAGATGGAGGAAAAGAAAGAAAGAACAGGAGGATCCCCTCCCCTCCCCCCATAGAGGGTCTGTTATGCCTAGATCGAGTGCGTCCGGTGGAATCCATGTGTTGGCAGCCCCAACTGATGACAAAACATAAAGCAAGCATCTGGAGGAAGCTCAAACTCTTCATGCGTTGCCACAGTTACTAGCGAGTGGTTTGCAGGCACAGGCACGTCTGCTGCAAGTACAGCGCCGTCAGGAGACAGGGGTTGCTGGCCCATTCCCCATGCTCGGTGGCTGGGCATCACCGCCCTGGAGTACGGCCGATAGAAAACGGCAGCTGCCATTTGCGCCACCCGGCAACTCATACTTACCTGACAGGGGAGATACCTTGATCAAGAAGGTGGTTCACCCAGGGCGAGGCTTGGCCATTGCACTCCGGCCACGCTGACCCCTGCGAATTCCCCAAATGTGGGAATCTCGACTGCATAATTTCTGGTAGTAGGGGACTGCGTTCGCGCTCTCCCCTGAGCACAGTGGTTCAAGACAGAGCTCAGGCGGTAGCGTCGGACCTGGCTGGAGCCAAGTGGTGCTCGCTGCAGAGCCATTTGAGGAGAGCTGAGCTCCAGCGAGGGGGAGCTTAAGCTTGAGCTCCACCTTTTTTGCACTTCTTCTACGAGTGATGTCACTGGGGGTAGGGTTAGGGGTGGGGTTGGTGTACGCATTAAAACAGCTTACAGGAGGAGGAGCGACAGCTCATGCTCCCCCTCGCTGGAGCTCAGCTCTCCTCGAATGGCTCTGCAGCGAGCACCCCCTCGCTGGAGCGGCGCTTCCCTCTCTTCCTCGTCCTCTGCCAAGCCTCTTTTGCTCCAGTAGAGCCGCGCGCGCCTGTGGAAGGCCTGCCCACCCGTCGCTAGAAGAGTCTGTTCTGACGCCGAAAACTACTCGAAGGTCCCCCCTCAAAGCGGTTTGACCAGGTGAAGGAACACGCAAAGAGAGCCCCCGGTGGCTTTTGTCCGCCAAGCGAGTGTGCCCTGTGGAATGTCAGAATTTTATTTTTACCGGCCTGCCGCTGTTACTGACGGAACGAATGCAGACCGTGTGAAAGGTCATCATTTTATCTGCCATTAAGTAAGCGAACGCTTCTGCTCGGATCAGAGGTAACTTTGTTTCAAGAACTGCAATCTTTTGCAGACGTCTGTGGCCTTTTGGGCAGAGGGACGGTTCTAAACCAATCTGAACCACAGGCAATTTCGCAGCCAGCCGTCGGTGGTTTCCCGTCCCAGGAATGTAAGGTGCTTGCAGCGGGAGGTTGTTTCGTTAGCGCTTCCGCTTTCGTCAGTGAAGTTCTTTTGCGGAACGTTTGTAGATCCCCTCGTCTTCTTCAAGCTATGTCGTTTGAGCACTGTGCTGATAGGCTGACGTGAGAAAACAGGACACAAAACATACAAGGCAAGAGTGCAAAGCACGGAGCTCTAGGCAAAGGCGGTCCGAACCGCAGCAAAGCAGGAGGTCGACATGTCCAAATAGACCAAATCAGAAACTAAGCAGAGAAAAACGGCATCTGTAGAGAAAGAAAACAGATGGAGGAAAAGAAAGAAAGAACAGGAGGATCCCCTCCCCTCCCCCCATAGAGGGTCTGTTATCCCCAGGTCGAGTGCGTCCGGTGGAATCCATGTGTTGGCAGCCCCAACTGATGACAAAACACAAAGCAAGCATCTGGAGGAAGCTCAAACTCTTCATGCGTTGCCACAGTTACTAGCGAGTGGTTTGCAGGCACAGGCACGTCTGCTGCAAGTACAGCGCCGTCAGGAGACAGGGGTTGCTGGCCCATTCCCCATGCTCGGTGGCTGGGCATCACCGCCCTGGAGTACGGCCGATAGAAAACGGCGGCTGCCATTTGCGCCGCCCGGCAACTCATACTTACCTGGCAGGGGAGATACCATGATCAAGAAGTTGGTTCACTCAGGGCGAGGCTTGGCCATTGCACTCCGGCCACGCTGACCCCTGCGAATTCCCCAAATGTGGGAATCTCGACTGCATAATTTCTGGTAGTGGGGGACTGCGTTCGCGCTCTCCCCTGAGCACAGTGGTTCAAGACAGAGCTCAGGCGGTAGCGTCGGACCCGGCTGGAGCCAAGTGGTGCTCGCTGCAGAGCCATTTGAGGAGAGCTGAGCTCCAGCGAGGGGGAGCTTAAGCTTGAGCTCCACCTTTTTTGCACTTCTTCTACGAGTGATGTCACTGGGGGTAAGGTTAGGGGTGGGGTTGGTGTACGCATTAAAACAGCTTACAGGAGGAGGAGCGACAGCTCATGCTCCCCCTCGCTGGAGCTCAGCTCTCCTCGAATGGCTCTGCAGCGAGCACCCCCTCGCTGGAGCGGCGCTTCCCTCTCTTCCTCGTCCTCTGCCAAGCCTCTTTTGCTCCAGTAGAGCCGCGCGCGCCTGTGGAAGGCCTGCCCACCCGTCGCTAGAAGAGTCTGTTCTGACGCCGAAAACTACTCGAAGGTCCCCCCTCAAAGCGGTTTGACCAGGTGAAGGAACACGCAAAGAGAGCCCCCGGTGGCTTTTGTCCGCCAAGCGAGTGTGCCCTGTGGAATGTCAGAATTTTATTTTTACCGGCCTGCCGCTGTTACTGACGGAACGAATGCAGACCGTGTGAAAGGTCATCATTTTATCTGCCATTAAGTAAGCGAACGCTTCTGCTCGGATCAGAGGTAACTTTGTTTCAAGAACTGCAATCTTTTGCAGACGTCTGTGGCCTTTTGGGCAGAGGGACGGTTCTAAACCAATCTGAACCACAGGCAATTTCGCAGCCAGCCGTCGGTGGTTTCCCGTCCCAGGAATGTAAGGTGCTTGCAGCGGGAGGTTGTTTCGTTAGCGCTTCCGCTTTCGTCAGTGAAGTTCTTTTGCGGAACGTTTGTAGATCCCCTCGTCTTCTTCAAGCTATGTCGTTTGAGCACTGTGCTGATAGGCTGACGTGAGAAAACAGGACACAAAACATACAAGGCAAGAGTGCAAAGCACGGAGCTCTAGGCAAAGGCGGTCCGAACCGCAGCAAAGCAGGAGGTCGACATGTCCAAATAGACCAAATCAGAAACTAAGCAGAGAAAAACGGCATCTGTAGAGAAAGAAAACAGATGGAGGAAAAGAAAGAAAGAACAGGAGGATCCCCTCCCCTCCCCCCATAGAGGGTCTGTTATCCCCAGGTCGAGTGCGTCCGGTGGAATCCATGTGTTGGCAGCCCCAACTGATGACAAAACACAAAGCAAGCATCTGGAGGAAGCTCAAACTCTTCATGCGTTGCCACAGTTACTAGCGAGTGGTTTGCAGGCACAGGCACGTCTGCTGCAAGTACAGCGCCGTCAGGAGACAGGGGTTGCTGGCCCATTCCCCATGCTCGGTGGCTGGGTATCACCGCCCTGGAGTACGGCCGATAGAAAACGGCGGCTGCCATTTGCGCCGCCCGGCAACTCATACTTACCTGGCAGGGGAGATACCATGATCAAGAAGGTGGTTCACCCAGGGCGAGGCTTGGCCATTGCACTCCGGCCACGCTGACCCCTGCGAATTCCCCAAATGTGGGAATCTCGACTGCATAATTTCTGGTAGTGGGGGACTGCGTTCGCGCTCTCCCCTGAGCACAGTGGTTCAAGACAGAGCTCAGGCGGTAGCGTCGGACCCGGCTGGAGCCAAGTGGTGCTCGCTGCAGAGCCATTTGAGGAGAGCTGAGCTCCAGCGAGGGGGAGCTTAAGCTTGAGCTCCACCTTTTTTGCACTTCTTCTACGAGTGATGTCACTGGGGGTAAGGTTAGGGGTGGGGTTGGTGTACGCATTAAAACAGCTTACAGGAGGAGGAGCGACAGCTCATGCTCCCCCTCGCTGGAGCTCAGCTCTCCTCGAATGGCTCTGCAGCGAGCACCCCCTCGCTGGAGCGGCGCTTCCCTCTCTTCCTCGTCCTCTGCCAAGCCTCTTTTGCTCCAGTAGAGCCGCGCGCGCCTGTGGAAGGCCTGCCCACCCGTCGCTAGAAGAGTCTGTTCTGACGCCGAAAACTACTCGAAGGTCCCCCCTCAAAGCGGTTTGACCAGGTGAAGGAACACGCAAAGAGAGCCCCCGGTGGCTTTTGTCCGCCAAGCGAGTGTGCCCTGTGGAATGTCAGAATTTTATTTTTACCGGCCTGCCGCTGTTACTGACGGAACGAATGCAGACCGTGTGAAAGGTCATCATTTTATCTGCCATTAAGTAAGCGAACGCTTCTGCTCGGATCAGAGGTAACTTTGTTTCAAGAACTGCAATCTTTTGCAGACGTCTGTGGCCTTTTGGGCAGAGGGACGGTTCTAAACCAATCTGAACCAGAGGCAATTTCGCAGCCAGCCGTCGGTGGTTTCCCGTCCCAGGAATGTAAGGTGCTTGCAGCGGGAGGTTGTTTCGTTAGCGCTTCCGCTTTCGTCAGTGAAGTTCTTTTGCGGAACGTTTGTAGATCCCCTCGTCTTCTTCAAGCTATGTCGTTTGAGCACTGTGCTGATAGGCTGACGTGAGAAAACAGGACACAAAACATACAAGGCAAGAGTGCAAAGCACGGAGCTCTAGGCAAAGGCGGTCCGAACCGCAGCAAAGCAGGAGGTCGACATGTCCAAATAGACCAAATCAGAAACTAAGCAGAGAAAAACGGCATCTGTAGAGAAAGAAAACAGATGGAGGAAAAGAAAGAAAGAACAGGAGGATCCCCTCCCCTCCCCCCATAGAGGGTCTGTTATCCCCAGGTCGAGTGCGTCCGGTGGAATCCATGTGTTGGCAGCCCCAACTGATGACAAAACACAAAGCAAGCATCTGGAGGAAGCTCAAACTCTTCATGCGTTGCCACAGTTACTAGCGAGTGGTTTGCAGGCACAGGCACGTCTGCTGCAAGTACAGCGCCGTCAGGAGACAGGGGTTGCTGGCCCATTCCCCATGCTCGGTGGCTGGGCATCACCGCCCTGGAGTACGGCCGATAGAAAACGGCGGCTGCCATTTGCGCCGCCCGGCAACTCATACTTACCTGGCAGGGGAGATACCATGATCAAGAAGGTGGTTCACCCAGGGCGAGGCTTGGCCATTGCACTCCGGCCACGCTGACCCCTGCGAATTCCCCAAATGTGGGAATCTCGACTGCATAATTTCTGGTAGTGGGGGACTGCGTTCGCGCTCTCCCCTGAGCACAGTGGTTCAAGACAGAGCTCAGGCGGTAGCGTCGGACCCGGCTGGAGCCAAGTGGTGCTCGCTGCAGAGCCATTTGAGGAGAGCTGAGCTCCAGCGAGGGGGAGCTTAAGCTTGAGCTCCACCTTTTTTGCACTTCTTCTACGAGTGATGTCACTGGGGGTAGGGTTAGGGGTGGGGTTGGTGTACGCATTAAAACAGCTTACAGGAGGAGGAGCGACAGCTCATGCTCCCCCTCGCTGGAGCTCAGCTCTCCTCAAATGGCTCTGCAGCGAGCACCCTCTCGCTGGAGCGGCGCTTCCCTCTCTTCCTCGTCCTTTGCCAAGCCTCTTTTGCTCCAGTAGAGCCGCGCGCGCCTGTGGAAGGCCTGCCCACCCGTCGCTAGAAGAGCCCGTTCTGACGCCGAAAACTACTCGAAAGGTCCCCCCTCAAAGCGGTTTGACCAGGTGAAGGAACACGCAAAGAGAGCCCCCGGTGGCTTTTGTCCGCCGAGCGAGTGTGCCCTGTGGAATGTCAGAATTTTATTTTTACCGGCCTGCCGCTGTTACTGACGGAACGAATGCAGACCGTGTGAAAGGTCATCATTTTATCTGCCATTAAGTAAGCGAACGCTTCGGCTCGGATCAGAGGTAACTTTGTTTCAAGAACTGCAATCTTTTGCAGACGTCTGTGGCGTTTTGGGTAGAGGGACGGTTCTAAACCAATCTGAACCAGAGGCAATTTCGCAGCCAGCCGTCGGTGGTTTCCCGTCCCAGGAATGTAAGGTGCTTGCAGCGGGAGGTTGTTTCGTTAGCGCTTCCGCTTTCGTCAGTGAAGTTCTTTTGCGGAACGTTTGTAGATCCCGTCGTCTTCTTCAAGCTATGTCGTTTGATCACTGTGCTGATAGGCTGACGTAAGAAAACAGGACACAAAACATACAAGGCAAGAGTGCAAAGCACGGAGCTCTAGGCAAAGGCGGTCCGAACCGCAGCAAAGCAGGAGGTCGACATGTCCAAATAGACCAAATCAGAAACTAAGCAGAGAAAAACGGCATCTGTAGAGAAAGAAAACAGATGGAGGAAAAGAAAGAAAGAACAGGAGGATCCCCTCCCCTCCCCCCATAGAGGGTCTGTTATGCCCAGATCGAGTGCGTCCGGTGGAATCCATGTGTTGGCAGCCCCAACTGATGACAAAACACAAAGCAAGCATCTGGAGGAAGCTCAAACTCTTCATGCGTTGCCACAGTTACTAGCGAGTGGTTTGCAGGCACAGGCACGTCTGCTGCAAGTACAGCGCCGTCAGGAGACAGGGGTTGCTGGCCCATTCCCCATGCTCGGTGGCTGGGCATCACCGCCCTGGAGTACGGCCGATAGAAAACGGCAGCTGCCATTTGCGCCACCCGGCAACTCATACTTACCTGACAGGGGAGATACCATGATCAAGAAGGTGGTTCACCCAGGGCGAGGCTTGGCCATTGCACTCCGGCCACGCTGACCCCTGCGAATTCCCCAAATGTGGGAATCTCGACTGCATAATTTCTGGTAGTGGGGGACTGCGTTCGCGCTCTCCCCTGAGCACAGTGGTTCAAGACAGAGCTCAGGCGGTAGCGTCGGACCTGGCTGGAGCCAAGTGGTGCTCGCTGCAGAGCCATTTGAGGAGAGCTGAGCTCCAGCGAGGGGGAGCTTAAGCTTGAGCTCCACCTTTTTTGCACTTCTTCTACGAGTGATGTCACTGGGGGTAGGGTTAGGGGTGGGGTTGGTGTACGCATTAAAACAGCTTACAGGAGGAGGAGCGACAGCTCATGCTCCCCCTCGCTGGAGCTCAGCTCTCCTCGAATGGCTCTGCAGCGAGCACCCCCTCGCTGGAGCGGCGCTTCCCTCTCTTCCTCGTCCTCTGCCAAGCCTCTTTTGCTCCAGTAGAGCCGCGCGCGCCTGTGGAAGGCCTGCCCACCCGTCGCTAGAAGAGCCCGTTCTGACGCCGAAAACTACTCGAAAGGTCCCCCCTCAAAGCGGTTTGACCAGGTGAAGGAACACGCAAAGAGAGCCCCCGGTGGCTTTTGTCCGCCGAGCGAGTGTGCCCTGTGGAATGTCAGAATTTTATTTTTACCGGCCTGCCGCTGTTACTGACGGAACGAATGCAGACCGTGTGAAAGGTCATCATTTTATCTGCCATTAAGTAAGCGAACGCTTCGGCTCGGATCAGAGGTAACTTTGTTTCAAGAACTGCAATCTTTTGCAGACGTCTGTGGCGTTTTGGGTAGAGGGACGGTTCTAAACCAATCTGAACCAGAGGCAATTTCGCAGCCAGCCGTCGGTGGTTTCCCGTCCCAGGAATGTAAGGTGCTTGCAGCGGGAGGTTGTTTCGTTAGCGCTTCCGCTTTCGTCAGTGAAGTTCTTTTGCGGAACGTTTGTAGATCCCGTCGTCTTCTTCAAGCTATGTCGTTTGATCACTGTGCTGATAGGCTGACGTAAGAAAACAGGACACAAAACATACAAGGCAAGAGTGCAAAGCACGGAGCTCTAGGCAAAGGCGGTCCGAACCGCAGCAAAGCAGGAGGTCGACATGTCCAAATAGACCAAATCAGAAACTAAGCAGAGAAAAACGGCATCTGTAGAGAAAGAAAACAGATGGAGGAAAAGAAAGAAAGAACAGGAGGATCCCCTCCCCTCCCCCCATAGAGGGTCTGTTATCCCCAGGTCGAGTGCGTCCGGTGGAATCCATGTGTTGGCAGCCCCAACTGATGACAAAACACAAAGCAAGCATCTGGAGGAAGCTCAAACTCTTCATGCGTTGCCACAGTTACTAGCGAGTGGTTTGCAGGCACAGGCACGTCTGCTGCAAGTACAGCGCCGTCAGGAGACAGGGGTTGCTGGCCCATTCCCCATGCTCGGTGGCTGGGCATCACCGCCCTGGAGTACGGCCGATAGAAAACGGCGGCTGCCATTTGCGCCGCCCGGCAACTCATACTTACCTGGCAGGGGAGATACCATGATCAAGAAGGTGGTTCACCCAGGGCGAGGCTTGGCCATTGCACTCCGGCCACGCTGACCCCTGCGAATTCCCCAAATGTGGGAATCTCGACTGCATAATTTCTGGTAGTGGGGGACTGCGTTCGCGCTCTCCCCTGAGCACAGTGGTTCAAGACAGAGCTCAGGCGGTAGCGTCGGACCCGGCTGGAGCCAAGTGGTGCTCGCTGCAGAGCCATTTGAGGAGAGCTGAGCTCCAGCGAGGGGGAGCTTAAGCTTGAGCTCCACCTTTTTTGCACTTCTTCTACGAGTGATGTCACTGGGGGTAGGGTTAGGGGTGGGGTTGGTGTACGCATTAAAACAGCTTACAGGAGGAGGAGCGACAGCTCATGCTCCCCCTCGCTGGAGCTCAGCTCTCCTCAAATGGCTCTGCAGCGAGCACCCTCTCGCTGGAGCGGCGCTTCCCTCTCTTCCTCGTCCTTTGCCAAGCCTCTTTTGCTCCAGTAGAGCCGCGCGCGCCTGTGGAAGGCCTGCCCACCCGTCGCTAGAAGAGCCCGTTCTGACGCCGAAAACTACTCGAAAGGTCCCCCCTCAAAGCGGTTTGACCAGGTGAAGGAACACGCAAAGAGAGCCCCCGGTGGCTTTTGTCCGCCGAGCGAGTGTGCCCTGTGGAATGTCAGAATTTTATTTTTACCGGCCTGCCGCTGTTACTGACGGAACGAATGCAGACCGTGTGAAAGGTCATCATTTTATCTGCCATTAAGTAAGCGAACGCTTCGGCTCGGATCAGAGGTAACTTTGTTTCAAGAACTGCAATCTTTTGCAGACGTCTGTGGCGTTTTGGGTAGAGGGACGGTTCTAAACCAATCTGAACCAGAGGCAATTTCGCAGCCAGCCGTCGGTGGTTTCCCGTCCCAGGAATGTAAGGTGCTTGCAGCGGGAGGTTGTTTCGTTAGCGCTTCCGCTTTCGTCAGTGAAGTTCTTTTGCGGAACGTTTGTAGATCCCGTCGTCTTCTTCAAGCTATGTCGTTTGATCACTGTGCTGATAGGCTGACGTAAGAAAACAGGACACAAAACATACAAGGCAAGAGTGCAAAGCACGGAGCTCTAGGCAAAGGCGGTCCGAACCGCAGCAAAGCAGGAGGTCGACATGTCCAAATAGACCAAATCAGAAACTAAGCAGAGAAAAACGGCATCTGTAGAGAAAGAAAACAGATGGAGGAAAAGAAAGAAAGAACAGGAGGATCCCCTCCCCTCCCCCCATAGAGGGTCTGTTATGCCCAGATCGAGTGCGTCCGGTGGAATCCATGTGTTGGCAGCCCCAACTGATGACAAAACATAAAGCAAGCATCTGGAGGAAGCTCAAACTCTTCATGCGTTGCCACAGTTACTAGCGAGTGGTTTGCAGGCACAGGCACGTCTGCTGCAAGTACAGCGCCGTCAGGAGACAGGGGTTGCTGGCCCATTCCCCATGCTCGGTGGCTGGGCATCACCGCCCTGGAGTACGGCCGATAGAAAACGGCAGCTGCCATTTGCGCCACCCGGCAACTCATACTTACCTGACAGGGGAGATACCTTGATCAAGAAGGTGGTTCACCCAGGGCGAGGCTTGGCCATTGCACTCCGGCCACGCTGACCCCTGCGAATTCCCCAAATGTGGGAATCTCGACTGCATAATTTCTGGTAGTAGGGGACTGCGTTCGCGCTCTCCCCTGAGCACAGTGGTTCAAGACAGAGCTCAGGCGGTAGCGTCGGACCTGGCTGGAGCCAAGTGGTGCTCGCTGCAGAGCCATTTGAGGAGAGCTGAGCTCCAGCGAGGGGGAGCTTAAGCTTGAGCTCCACCTTTTTTGCACTTCTTCTACGAGTGATGTCACTGGGGGTAGGGTTAGGGGTGGGGTTGGTGTACGCATTAAAACAGCTTACAGGAGGAGGAGCGACAGCTCATGCTCCCCCTCGCTGGAGCTCAGCTCTCCTCGAATGGCTCTGCAGCGAGCACCCCCTCGCTGGAGCGGCGCTTCCCTCTCTTCCTCGTCCTCTGCCAAGCCTCTTTTGCTCCAGTAGAGCCGCGCGCGCCTGTGGAAGGCCTGCCCACCCGTCGCTAGAAGAGTCTGTTCTGACGCCGAAAACTACTCGAAGGTCCCCCCTCAAAGCGGTTTGACCAGGTGAAGGAACACGCAAAGAGAGCCCCCGGTGGCTTTTGTCCGCCAAGCGAGTGTGCCCTGTGGAATGTCAGAATTTTATTTTTACCGGCCTGCCGCTGTTACTGACGGAACGAATGCAGACCGTGTGAAAGGTCATCATTTTATCTGCCATTAAGTAAGCGAACGCTTCTGCTCGGATCAGAGGTAACTTTGTTTCAAGAACTGCAATCTTTTGCAGACGTCTGTGGCCTTTTGGGCAGAGGGACGGTTCTAAACCAATCTGAACCACAGGCAATTTCGCAGCCAGCCGTCGGTGGTTTCCCGTCCCAGGAATGTAAGGTGCTTGCAGCGGGAGGTTGTTTCGTTAGCGCTTCCGCTTTCGTCAGTGAAGTTCTTTTGCGGAACGTTTGTAGATCCCCTCGTCTTCTTCAAGCTATGTCGTTTGAGCACTGTGCTGATAGGCTGACGTGAGAAAACAGGACACAAAACATACAAGGCAAGAGTGCAAAGCACGGAGCTCTAGGCAAAGGCGGTCCGAACCGCAGCAAAGCAGGAGGTCGACATGTCCAAATAGACCAAATCAGAAACTAAGCAGAGAAAAACGGCATCTGTAGAGAAAGAAAACAGATGGAGGAAAAGAAAGAAAGAACAGGAGGATCCCCTCCCCTCCCCCCATAGAGGGTCTGTTATCCCCAGGTCGAGTGCGTCCGGTGGAATCCATGTGTTGGCAGCCCCAACTGATGACAAAACACAAAGCAAGCATCTGGAGGAAGCTCAAACTCTTCATGCGTTGCCACAGTTACTAGCGAGTGGTTTGCAGGCACAGGCACGTCTGCTGCAAGTACAGCGCCGTCAGGAGACAGGGGTTGCTGGCCCATTCCCCATGCTCGGTGGCTGGGCATCACCGCCCTGGAGTACGGCCGATAGAAAACGGCGGCTGCCATTTGCGCCGCCCGGCAACTCATACTTACCTGGCAGGGGAGATACCATGATCAAGAAGTTGGTTCACTCAGGGCGAGGCTTGGCCATTGCACTCCGGCCACGCTGACCCCTGCGAATTCCCCAAATGTGGGAATCTCGACTGCATAATTTCTGGTAGTGGGGGACTGCGTTCGCGCTCTCCCCTGAGCACAGTGGTTCAAGACAGAGCTCAGGCGGTAGCGTCGGACCCGGCTGGAGCCAAGTGGTGCTCGCTGCAGAGCCATTTGAGGAGAGCTGAGCTCCAGCGAGGGGGAGCTTAAGCTTGAGCTCCACCTTTTTTGCACTTCTTCTACGAGTGATGTCACTGGGGGTAAGGTTAGGGGTGGGGTTGGTGTACGCATTAAAACAGCTTACAGGAGGAGGAGCGACAGCTCATGCTCCCCCTCGCTGGAGCTCAGCTCTCCTCGAATGGCTCTGCAGCGAGCACCCCCTCGCTGGAGCGGCGCTTCCCTCTCTTCCTCGTCCTCTGCCAAGCCTCTTTTGCTCCAGTAGAGCCGCGCGCGCCTGTGGAAGGCCTGCCCACCCGTCGCTAGAAGAGTCTGTTCTGACGCCGAAAACTACTCGAAGGTCCCCCCTCAAAGCGGTTTGACCAGGTGAAGGAACACGCAAAGAGAGCCCCCGGTGGCTTTTGTCCGCCAAGCGAGTGTGCCCTGTGGAATGTCAGAATTTTATTTTTACCGGCCTGCCGCTGTTACTGACGGAACGAATGCAGACCGTGTGAAAGGTCATCATTTTATCTGCCATTAAGTAAGCGAACGCTTCTGCTCGGATCAGAGGTAACTTTGTTTCAAGAACTGCAATCTTTTGCAGACGTCTGTGGCCTTTTGGGCAGAGGGACGGTTCTAAACCAATCTGAACCACAGGCAATTTCGCAGCCAGCCGTCGGTGGTTTCCCGTCCCAGGAATGTAAGGTGCTTGCAGCGGGAGGTTGTTTCGTTAGCGCTTCCGCTTTCGTCAGTGAAGTTCTTTTGCGGAACGTTTGTAGATCCCCTCGTCTTCTTCAAGCTATGTCGTTTGAGCACTGTGCTGATAGGCTGACGTGAGAAAACAGGACACAAAACATACAAGGCAAGAGTGCAAAGCACGGAGCTCTAGGCAAAGGCGGTCCGAACCGCAGCAAAGCAGGAGGTCGACATGTCCAAATAGACCAAATCAGAAACTAAGCAGAGAAAAACGGCATCTGTAGAGAAAGAAAACAGATGGAGGAAAAGAAAGAAAGAACAGGAGGATCCCCTCCCCTCCCCCCATAGAGGGTCTGTTATCCCCAGGTCGAGTGCGTCCGGTGGAATCCATGTGTTGGCAGCCCCAACTGATGACAAAACACAAAGCAAGCATCTGGAGGAAGCTCAAACTCTTCATGCGTTGCCACAGTTACTAGCGAGTGGTTTGCAGGCACAGGCACGTCTGCTGCAAGTACAGCGCCGTCAGGAGACAGGGGTTGCTGGCCCATTCCCCATGCTCGGTGGCTGGGTATCACCGCCCTGGAGTACGGCCGATAGAAAACGGCGGCTGCCATTTGCGCCGCCCGGCAACTCATACTTACCTGGCAGGGGAGATACCATGATCAAGAAGGTGGTTCACCCAGGGCGAGGCTTGGCCATTGCACTCCGGCCACGCTGACCCCTGCGAATTCCCCAAATGTGGGAATCTCGACTGCATAATTTCTGGTAGTGGGGGACTGCGTTCGCGCTCTCCCCTGAGCACAGTGGTTCAAGACAGAGCTCAGGCGGTAGCGTCGGACCCGGCTGGAGCCAAGTGGTGCTCGCTGCAGAGCCATTTGAGGAGAGCTGAGCTCCAGCGAGGGGGAGCTTAAGCTTGAGCTCCACCTTTTTTGCACTTCTTCTACGAGTGATGTCACTGGGGGTAAGGTTAGGGGTGGGGTTGGTGTACGCATTAAAACAGCTTACAGGAGGAGGAGCGACAGCTCATGCTCCCCCTCGCTGGAGCTCAGCTCTCCTCGAATGGCTCTGCAGCGAGCACCCCCTCGCTGGAGCGGCGCTTCCCTCTCTTCCTCGTCCTCTGCCAAGCCTCTTTTGCTCCAGTAGAGCCGCGCGCGCCTGTGGAAGGCCTGCCCACCCGTCGCTAGAAGAGTCTGTTCTGACGCCGAAAACTACTCGAAGGTCCCCCCTCAAAGCGGTTTGACCAGGTGAAGGAACACGCAAAGAGAGCCCCCGGTGGCTTTTGTCCGCCAAGCGAGTGTGCCCTGTGGAATGTCAGAATTTTATTTTTACCGGCCTGCCGCTGTTACTGACGGAACGAATGCAGACCGTGTGAAAGGTCATCATTTTATCTGCCATTAAGTAAGCGAACGCTTCTGCTCGGATCAGAGGTAACTTTGTTTCAAGAACTGCAATCTTTTGCAGACGTCTGTGGCCTTTTGGGCAGAGGGACGGTTCTAAACCAATCTGAACCAGAGGCAATTTCGCAGCCAGCCGTCGGTGGTTTCCCGTCCCAGGAATGTAAGGTGCTTGCAGCGGGAGGTTGTTTCGTTAGCGCTTCCGCTTTCGTCAGTGAAGTTCTTTTGCGGAACGTTTGTAGATCCCCTCGTCTTCTTCAAGCTATGTCGTTTGAGCACTGTGCTGATAGGCTGACGTGAGAAAACAGGACACAAAACATACAAGGCAAGAGTGCAAAGCACGGAGCTCTAGGCAAAGGCGGTCCGAACCGCAGCAAAGCAGGAGGTCGACATGTCCAAATAGACCAAATCAGAAACTAAGCAGAGAAAAACGGCATCTGTAGAGAAAGAAAACAGATGGAGGAAAAGAAAGAAAGAACAGGAGGATCCCCTCCCCTCCCCCCATAGAGGGTCTGTTATCCCCAGGTCGAGTGCGTCCGGTGGAATCCATGTGTTGGCAGCCCCAACTGATGACAAAACACAAAGCAAGCATCTGGAGGAAGCTCAAACTCTTCATGCGTTGCCACAGTTACTAGCGAGTGGTTTGCAGGCACAGGCACGTCTGCTGCAAGTACAGCGCCGTCAGGAGACAGGGGTTGCTGGCCCATTCCCCATGCTCGGTGGCTGGGCATCACCGCCCTGGAGTACGGCCGATAGAAAACGGCGGCTGCCATTTGCGCCGCCCGGCAACTCATACTTACCTGGCAGGGGAGATACCATGATCAAGAAGGTGGTTCACCCAGGGCGAGGCTTGGCCATTGCACTCCGGCCACGCTGACCCCTGCGAATTCCCCAAATGTGGGAATCTCGACTGCATAATTTCTGGTAGTGGGGGACTGCGTTCGCGCTCTCCCCTGAGCACAGTGGTTCAAGACAGAGCTCAGGCGGTAGCGTCGGACCCGGCTGGAGCCAAGTGGTGCTCGCTGCAGAGCCATTTGAGGAGAGCTGAGCTCCAGCGAGGGGGAGCTTAAGCTTGAGCTCCACCTTTTTTGCACTTCTTCTACGAGTGATGTCACTGGGGGTAGGGTTAGGGGTGGGGTTGGTGTACGCATTAAAACAGCTTACAGGAGGAGGAGCGACAGCTCATGCTCCCCCTCGCTGGAGCTCAGCTCTCCTCAAATGGCTCTGCAGCGAGCACCCTCTCGCTGGAGCGGCGCTTCCCTCTCTTCCTCGTCCTTTGCCAAGCCTCTTTTGCTCCAGTAGAGCCGCGCGCGCCTGTGGAAGGCCTGCCCACCCGTCGCTAGAAGAGCCCGTTCTGACGCCGAAAACTACTCGAAAGGTCCCCCCTCAAAGCGGTTTGACCAGGTGAAGGAACACGCAAAGAGAGCCCCCGGTGGCTTTTGTCCGCCGAGCGAGTGTGCCCTGTGGAATGTCAGAATTTTATTTTTACCGGCCTGCCGCTGTTACTGACGGAACGAATGCAGACCGTGTGAAAGGTCATCATTTTATCTGCCATTAAGTAAGCGAACGCTTCGGCTCGGATCAGAGGTAACTTTGTTTCAAGAACTGCAATCTTTTGCAGACGTCTGTGGCGTTTTGGGTAGAGGGACGGTTCTAAACCAATCTGAACCAGAGGCAATTTCGCAGCCAGCCGTCGGTGGTTTCCCGTCCCAGGAATGTAAGGTGCTTGCAGCGGGAGGTTGTTTCGTTAGCGCTTCCGCTTTCGTCAGTGAAGTTCTTTTGCGGAACGTTTGTAGATCCCGTCGTCTTCTTCAAGCTATGTCGTTTGATCACTGTGCTGATAGGCTGACGTAAGAAAACAGGACACAAAACATACAAGGCAAGAGTGCAAAGCACGGAGCTCTAGGCAAAGGCGGTCCGAACCGCAGCAAAGCAGGAGGTCGACATGTCCAAATAGACCAAATCAGAAACTAAGCAGAGAAAAACGGCATCTGTAGAGAAAGAAAACAGATGGAGGAAAAGAAAGAAAGAACAGGAGGATCCCCTCCCCTCCCCCCATAGAGGGTCTGTTATGCCCAGATCGAGTGCGTCCGGTGGAATCCATGTGTTGGCAGCCCCAACTGATGACAAAACACAAAGCAAGCATCTGGAGGAAGCTCAAACTCTTCATGCGTTGCCACAGTTACTAGCGAGTGGTTTGCAGGCACAGGCACGTCTGCTGCAAGTACAGCGCCGTCAGGAGACAGGGGTTGCTGGCCCATTCCCCATGCTCGGTGGCTGGGCATCACCGCCCTGGAGTACGGCCGATAGAAAACGGCAGCTGCCATTTGCGCCACCCGGCAACTCATACTTACCTGACAGGGGAGATACCATGATCAAGAAGGTGGTTCACCCAGGGCGAGGCTTGGCCATTGCACTCCGGCCACGCTGACCCCTGCGAATTCCCCAAATGTGGGAATCTCGACTGCATAATTTCTGGTAGTGGGGGACTGCGTTCGCGCTCTCCCCTGAGCACAGTGGTTCAAGACAGAGCTCAGGCGGTAGCGTCGGACCTGGCTGGAGCCAAGTGGTGCTCGCTGCAGAGCCATTTGAGGAGAGCTGAGCTCCAGCGAGGGGGAGCTTAAGCTTGAGCTCCACCTTTTTTGCACTTCTTCTACGAGTGATGTCACTGGGGGTAGGGTTAGGGGTGGGGTTGGTGTACGCATTAAAACAGCTTACAGGAGGAGGAGCGACAGCTCATGCTCCCCCTCGCTGGAGCTCAGCTCTCCTCGAATGGCTCTGCAGCGAGCACCCCCTCGCTGGAGCGGCGCTTCCCTCTCTTCCTCGTCCTCTGCCAAGCCTCTTTTGCTCCAGTAGAGCCGCGCGCGCCTGTGGAAGGCCTGCCCACCCGTCGCTAGAAGAGTCTGTTCTGACGCCGAAAACTACTCGAAGGTCCCCCCTCAAAGCGGTTTGACCAGGTGAAGGAACACGCAAAGAGAGCCCCCGGTGGCTTTTGTCCGCCAAGCGAGTGTGCCCTGTGGAATGTCAGAATTTTATTTTTACCGGCCTGCCGCTGTTACTGACGGAACGAATGCAGACCGTGTGAAAGGTCATCATTTTATCTGCCATTAAGTAAGCGAACGCTTCTGCTCGGATCAGAGGTAACTTTGTTTCAAGAACTGCAATCTTTTGCAGACGTCTGTGGCCTTTTGGGCAGAGGGACGGTTCTAAACCAATCTGAACCACAGGCAATTTCGCAGCCAGCCGTCGGTGGTTTCCCGTCCCAGGAATGTAAGGTGCTTGCAGCGGGAGGTTGTTTCGTTAGCGCTTCCGCTTTCGTCAGTGAAGTTCTTTTGCGGAACGTTTGTAGATCCCCTCGTCTTCTTCAAGCTATGTCGTTTGAGCACTGTGCTGATAGGCTGACGTGAGAAAACAGGACACAAAACATACAAGGCAAGAGTGCAAAGCACGGAGCTCTAGGCAAAGGCGGTCCGAACCGCAGCAAAGCAGGAGGTCGACATGTCCAAATAGACCAAATCAGAAACTAAGCAGAGAAAAACGGCATCTGTAGAGAAAGAAAACAGATGGAGGAAAAGAAAGAAAGAACAGGAGGATCCCCTCCCCTCCCCCCATAGAGGGTCTGTTATCCCCAGGTCGAGTGCGTCCGGTGGAATCCATGTGTTGGCAGCCCCAACTGATGACAAAACACAAAGCAAGCATCTGGAGGAAGCTCAAACTCTTCATGCGTTGCCACAGTTACTAGCGAGTGGTTTGCAGGCACAGGCACGTCTGCTGCAAGTACAGCGCCGTCAGGAGACAGGGGTTGCTGGCCCATTCCCCATGCTCGGTGGCTGGGCATCACCGCCCTGGAGTACGGCCGATAGAAAACGGCGGCTGCCATTTGCGCCGCCCGGCAACTCATACTTACCTGGCAGGGGAGATACCATGATCAAGAAGGTGGTTCACCCAGGGCGAGGCTTGGCCATTGCACTCCGGCCACGCTGACCCCTGCGAATTCCCCAAATGTGGGAATCTCGACTGCATAATTTCTGGTAGTGGTGGACTGCGTTCGCGCTCTCCCCTGAGCACAGTGGTTCAAGACAGAGCTCAGGCGGTAGCGTCGGACCCGGCTGGAGCCAAGTGGTGCTCGCTGCAGAGCCATTTGAGGAGAGCTGAGCTCCAGCGAGGGGGAGCTTAAGCTTGAGCTCCACCTTTTTTGCACTTCTTCTACGAGTGATGTCACTGGGGGTAGGGTTAGGGGTGGGGTTGGTGTACGCATTAAAACAGCTTACAGGAGGAGGAGCGACAGCTCATGCTCCCCCTCGCTGGAGCTCAGCTCTCCTCGAATGGCTCTGCAGCGAGCACCCCCTCGCTGGAGCGGCGCTTCCCTCTCTTCCTCGTCCTCTGCCAAGCCTCTTTTGCTCCAGTAGAGCCGCGCGCGCCTGTGGAAGGCCTGCCCACCCGTCGCTAGAAGAGTCTGTTCTGACGCCGAAAACTACTCGAAGGTCCCCCCTCAAAGCGGTTTGACCAGGTGAAGGAACACGCAAAGAGAGCCCCCGGTGGCTTTTGTCCGCCAAGCGAGTGTGCCCTGTGGAATGTCAGAATTTTATTTTTACCGGCCTGCCGCTGTTACTGACGGAACGAATGCAGACCGTGTGAAAGGTCATCATTTTATCTGCCATTAAGTAAGCGAACGCTTCTGCTCGGATCAGAGGTAACTTTGTTTCAAGAACTGCAATCTTTTGCAGACGTCTGTGGCCTTTTGGGCAGAGGGACGGTTCTAAACCAATCTGAACCACAGGCAATTTCGCAGCCAGCCGTCGGTGGTTTCCCGTCCCAGGAATGTAAGGTGCTTGCAGCGGGAGGTTGTTTCGTTAGCGCTTCCGCTTTCGTCAGTGAAGTTCTTTTGCGGAACGTTTGTAGATCCCCTCGTCTTCTTCAAGCTATGTCGTTTGAGCACTGTGCTGATAGGCTGACGTGAGAAAACAGGACACAAAACATACAAGGCAAGAGTGCAAAGCACGGAGCTCTAGGCAAAGGCGGTCCGAACCGCAGCAAAGCAGGAGGTCGACATGTCCAAATAGACCAAATCAGAAACTAAGCAGAGAAAAACGGCATCTGTAGAGAAAGAAAACAGATGGAGGAAAAGAAAGAAAGAACAGGAGGATCCCCTCCCCTCCCCCCATAGAGGGTCTGTTATCCCCAGGTCGAGTGCGTCCGGTGGAATCCATGTGTTGGCAGCCCCAACTGATGACAAAACACAAAGCAAGCATCTGGAGGAAGCTCAAACTCTTCATGCGTTGCCACAGTTACTAGCGAGTGGTTTGCAGGCACAGGCACGTCTGCTGCAAGTACAGCGCCGTCAGGAGACAGGGGTTGCTGGCCCATTCCCCATGCTCGGTGGCTGGGCATCACCGCCCTGGAGTACGGCCGATAGAAAACGGCGGCTGCCATTTGCGCCGCCCGGCAACTCATACTTACCTGGCAGGGGAGATACCATGATCAAGAAGGTGGTTCACCCAGGGCAAGGCTTGGCCATTGCACTCCGGCCACGCTGACCCCTGCGAATTCCCCAAATGTGGGAATCTCGACTGCATAATTTCTGGTAGTGGGGGACTGCGTTCGCGCTCTCCCCTGAGCACAGTGGTTCAAGACAGAGCTCAGGCGGTAGCGTCGGACCCGGCTGGAGCCAAGTGGTGCTCGCTGCAGAGCCATTTGAGGAGAGCTGAGCTCCAGCGAGGGGGAGCTTAAGCTTGAGCTCCACCTTTTTTGCACTTCTTCTACGAGTGATGTCACTGGGGGTAGGGTTAGGGGTGGGGTTGGTGTACGCATTAAAACAGCTTACAGGAGGAGGAGCGACAGCTCATGCTCCCCCTCGCTGGAGCTCAGCTCTCCTCGAATGGCTCTGCAGCGAGCACCCCCTCGCTGGAGCGGCGCTTCCCTCTCTTCCTCGTCCTCTGCCAAGCCTCTTTTGCTCCAGTAGAGCCGCGCGCGCCTGTGGAAGGCCTGCCCACCCGTCGCTAGAAGAGTCTGTTCTGACGCCGAAAACTACTCGAAGGTCCCCCCTCAAAGCGGTTTGACCAGGTGAAGGAACACGCAAAGAGAGCCCCCGGTGGCTTTTGTCCGCCAAGCGAGTGTGCCCTGTGGAATGTCAGAATTTTATTTTTACCGGCCTGCCGCTGTTACTGACGGAACGAATGCAGACCGTGTGAAAGGTCATCATTTTATCTGCCATTAAGTAAGCGAACGCTTCTGCTCGGATCAGAGGTAACTTTGTTTCAAGAACTGCAATCTTTTGCAGACGTCTGTGGCCTTTTGGGCAGAGGGACGGTTCTAAACCAATCTGAACCACAGGCAATTTCGCAGCCAGCCGTCGGTGGTTTCCCGTCCCAGGAATGTAAGGTGCTTGCAGCGGGAGGTTGTTTCGTTAGCGCTTCCGCTTTCGTCAGTGAAGTTCTTTTGCGGAACGTTTGTAGATCCCCTCGTCTTCTTCAAGCTATGTCGTTTGAGCACTGTGCTGATAGGCTGACGTGAGAAAACAGGACACAAAACATACAAGGCAAGAGTGCAAAGCACGGAGCTCTAGGCAAAGGCGGTCCGAACCGCAGCAAAGCAGGAGGTCGACATGTCCAAATAGACCAAATCAGAAACTAAGCAGAGAAAAACGGCATCTGTAGAGAAAGAAAACAGATGGAGGAAAAGAAAGAAAGAACAGGAGGATCCCCTCCCCTCCCCCCATAGAGGGTCTGTTATCCCCAGGTCGAGTGCGTCCGGTGGAATCCATGTGTTGGCAGCCCCAACTGATGACAAAACACAAAGCAAGCATCTGGAGGAAGCTCAAACTCTTCATGCGTTGCCACAGTTACTAGCGAGTGGTTTGCAGGCACAGGCACGTCTGCTGCAAGTACAGCGCCGTCAGGAGACAGGGGTTGCTGGCCCATTCCCCATGCTCGGTGGCTGGGCATCACCGCCCTGGAGTACGGCCGATAGAAAACGGCGGCTGCCATTTGCGCCGCCCGACAACTCATACTTACCTGGCAGGGGAGATACCATGATCAAGAAGGTGGTTCACCCAGGGCGAGGCTTGGCCATTGCACTCCGGCCACGCTGACCCCTGCGAATGGCGATCGACCTGTACGGCGTGCAAATTTCATTTTAGATGTGTAGGCAATTACAGCACCTGATTGGTTGATTGAGTTTCAGCAAACCATGAATGAACTGATTTTGCGAGTGAACAACCCCTTGGTGATGTCATCAAAACCAATAGTAGTAACTGTCAGAACACGTTGCATATGGTGTGGTGCTTTTGAAATTAAAGCAAACAACCCTAACTGTGCATAAAAGTGAACCATGAAATGATCATTTAATAAGTTTGTTATTAAAGTTTAAGTTGCTTTTTAAATTAAATTACTTTTAATGGTTCACTCAAAATCCCTATAAACCTCAACAAGTGGAATATATAAATTAATATATGTAATATCAGTTCTATAAATAAAATATTCATATGTAATAGTAGTAATTAAAGGTCAAACTTTTTTATAAATGCATAATGTTTAGTAGAATTATTCTTAAATATGTTTGTATAACAAAAAAATGGAAACATTTTGCTTCTGTTCTATTATATTATACAGATATACCATCATATTTCTAATAGCAGTAATACAATTACATAAAATGAATAATAATCCCTTACTTTGTTACTGGGTAAGTATTTTAATTATAGTAACTAACTACTTTGTAACAAATTACAACAGTTCTATTTTGAGAGTGTAATGGCATAGGATATTTAAATGATGTACTGTTTTTGTATTTGTGTGTTGCAGGTGGAGCTTGATGTTGGAATGTGGTTTAAGGATGAATCCAGTGGCATCCCATCTGACGGCAACAGGATAAGCTGTCATCGACTCCAGAGCTGGACTTGGAAAAACACAGAGGAGCAATAGACTTTTCAGAGCGCCTGTACCAGAGGTTACTATTAAAATGGACTGCATATTATTGTCATAGACTCAGATAATGATTCTAAATTAAATTCAAAATCAGAAGATTTAGTCAATTTTTAAAAACCAATGAAGTCCTTCCAACACATAGAAAATGAAACACGAGATTGTATTTTATTATCCAAATTTATTAAAAGTGCAAAAGAAAAGTTCTAAACATATTGTTAGACCTGCCTGACATAAAAATGTATACAATAGATATACTTTGTACATAATAAAAAACACATTACTATTACAATCATTAGTTTTAATATTACTGATAGCAGTTATAGATATAAGAATATATTTGTATACATAAAAAAATACTGCCAGGTCAAGCATTTAGATATAAAAAAATAAATAAATAAATACATCCTCTTAAAAAAAAACTAAGCTAACAATTAAAGTATATAAAGCAACATTAGTTATCACAAAGTAATAATTAAAGTACTTTAAATAACATAATTATATATTTTTTATTACTAAAATTTTATAATAAATAAATAATTAAATAAAATAATTATATTAAAGTACTTTAAATAAAATTATGATAATATATACTTAATAAACATAAATAAATACATACATAAATAAATAAATAAATAAAAACAAGAAAACAATTAAAGAAATACTGTAAACTGTAAAACAATAAACTGTTAATATAACATACATTTCTGGAACAAAACAGTGTTACAACAATCAACAAATTAGTGTAAAACACTGTAAACTTAAACAGTCAAATGTTAATATAAAATATGTTTCTACAACAATCAACAAATTAGTGCAAACTGTAAAAAAAAAAAAAAGCTTAACTTTTGTAAATTAACAATAAGTTACAATCTACAAATTAGTATAAAACGATGTATACTCTGAAACAGTCAACTGTTAATATTGCGAACATTTGTGCAACAATAAGTGTAAAAAACAGTCAACAAATTAGTGCAAACCGTAAAAACCTGTAAACTTTTAAAAAATCAACTGTTATTATAACATACATTTTTGCATCAATACCAGTGTTACAACAATCAACAGATTAGTGTAAAACACTGTAAACTTTCAAACAACCAACTGTTATTATAACATATCCATTTTTGCAACAATAACACTGTTACAAGTCAAGAACTATGAACCGCAACATGGATAGAGGTCCAGTTAGACAGACTCGGAGGCCTGAGACTGAGAGCCCAAGAGAACGTCCACAGCCCTTTTAAAGTCTTCAAAACAGTCAAACGTCTGCCCAGCAAGGTTTGTGGACGTGGAGGCTTTGGAGCTCTCACAGTAGCTCTTCTTTCTGTATTTCTTGTGGCCTTGAGTTGGTTGGCCACACAGAGCACAGATGTAAACCTTCACTGAGGTTGGATGTCCAGAGCCACTGAGTTCTGCCTTTTTCCTCTTGTAGACTGTTGATCTTGAGGGCAACAGTAGCGGAGTGGATGCCTGCGGCAAGGAAACAGCGGGAGGTGCAGTCAGCGGAGTGTGTGTGTGCCGGAGTCCTGCGGGTATCGAATGGGCCGGCGCAGGAACTGGTTGAGCAAGAGCAGAGGGAGGGACAGGTAAGATTTGCGGGAGCCTTTGCTTTAACTTTCGGGTGCCGGCCAGAGAAGTGGTGATGGGATACTGCACTGCAGGCCGGCTGGTATGGGGTCTTTCCTCTGGAAGCTCCTCAGCGGGGGGCTGGCTGGTGCTGGAGACGCTCTGGTGACGACGGAGGACAGACAGACCCTGGTCGGTGACGTTTGTGGCTGACAGCGCCTCCTGCCTCCTGATGAACTCGCTCACGCACTTTGAATTTATTTTCAGGATGGGAATCCCGAGTTTGCTGAGCTGATCATCGTCCACCGTCACTCTCTGCTGCACACGCTGGTACAGTTTAGTGATCTGCTGTTTCAGCGGTGACCCTTTAGCTTTTCCTCCAACACCAGGATGAAGCCACAGCTGTTTGACCAGGCAGTACATCAGCCGGTTCTTTCTGGAGTCCACCAAGTGTGCGGCTGAGTACCGCTTGCTGAACTTGAGCTTCTGCACCAGGGACGCCTCAGTCGGATCTCCACTGGTGCGGCCAAACAGAGCATTGCCCCAGCGTGCAGAGTAGAGGCTGTCGAATTGTTGGATGCTGCGGTCATGGAGGTCAAGCTTGTTCCAGGCGCTGATGACCTTTTGCCCGGTCGACTCATTTAAGGCAAGTTTTCCTTCCTCCAGGGCGATCTCAACAAGGACTTTACACAGATCCTCTACGTGCTGGTACCCAGGCAGATGATTGGGACCGCACACGTCCTCCACACAGGGGTCAAATTAAGCAGCCACTGCCTGATCGGTGAGGCACAGACGGTTCCTCAGAGGAGTCAGGCTGTCCCTCTCGCCGTCTGAGGAGTAGCCCACATCATCATCTTCCTCCTGCAGCTCTTCCTCTTCCTCTGCCACCCCAGCAGGAACATCTTCGTCCTCATCCTCATCTGCCTGAAGTGTCTCTCTAGTCTGTGCGTAATGATCAGGAGTACTGAAGGGCTCTGAGGACTGGGAAAACAGGTACTCCAGACCAATGCGCTCATCACCAGCAGGAACCGGAGGCCTGTATTTTGCCTCCTCCACCTCCCCAAATAGCTCCTGGCACCTTTGGTTTAGGCGATGGACCAGAGGAGACATGTACACCATATGTTTCCTCCCTTTCCGCCCTTGGACGCTGGCTGACTCCCTGTTAGAGTTCCAGCGTGCGATGCCAGCCAACAGATAGAATTGAAACGGGACGGCAGCACAGTGGGGTCCCGGGATCATATCAGGCAGAAACGAATGAAAGCCCTCCAGACTGTTGCTTCCTCTCACCGTACTGTACCGCGCAAGACGAACACCGTTACGGGTCACATACTTGGTGATGGTGTACATGTTCCTCCCTGGTGGATCCTGGATGCATTCAAGGTGCTTCTGCTGGTTCTCCCAGACGTGGTCGATGGCTGCAGAGTCCTTAAACAGATGCACCTGGTTCTCATCCATCCCTGCGGCTCCCTTCAGGAGATCAATGGCGCACTGCACGCGCACACATGTTTCCTGTGCACTAACTGTGATCCTCCTGACGTAATGGCTGAGGTCATATTTACTGATACGCAGCTCGATGATCTGGCTGTCAGTCAGGGAGGCATAGTTGGTTGGGTGACCGGCACGTATCGCCTGTACCAGAAGAGCCATGTCATCTTTGTTGTAGGCAAAGACGGCAGCAGAGAGGGCAGACTTGAACAGGGCATACTTTGGATGATGATCTGTCCGTAGGGCTGCATCGAATCGATGGATCCAATGAAAGATGTCCAGCCGTACCAGCATGCCCCTGTCCGTCCAGTCACTGAAGAGCTGCTCAACCGAGGACACGGCGTGGATGCGACAGCAGCCACGATCCACATACATGAGCTCGGGCGGTGCCTCGTCAGCTCTCCTGTACCTCTCCATGAGGCCTTCAGCCATCGGCCTCATCTTCTCCAATGACTCCTCACAGGTGAGAACAGATATGAGGATCTGCCCCTGCTCGTTGGCCACATTGGTACACCACTCTGCAGTGCCTTTTCCATCGCCGGAGAGTTTCTTGCAGATCTGATAACAAATACAACACAAATAGATTTAAACATTTTTGTATTTTGTATTTTTTTTTATGCACCAGACCAAGAAAGTAATAGTCACTAATATTCAGAAATGAATTAATAATGTGTTTTTGCATTGCAGCTCATTAGATTTCGGATGCAGAGCATGCAAGAGGAAACCTGAAGTGAAGAAAACGACACACAAAGACGTAGGTAAGTATGATTAATAATCTGGTGCGTGTGATGTTGACAAACAGGATTTTAAAGCACTAGTAACCCATATTAGATATTAATTTATTGATAATTATTTATTATTAAACAATTAATAATACTTTACTTATCAATTGTCATTAATAATTAATGATTAAAATGTCCCATGATGCAAAAGTGGACAATAATATTTTAAGGATAAAATCTCTCTGATAAACGATTTCCTGAAAGAATAACAGTAAAAAGGTTTTGCAATACGTTTACAAACTGACTTTTTTTCCATTGTGTTAAATTTACCTTCTTGGTGGAGTCGTACTTCAGGACTTGCCCAAATGTGGACATAATCTGAGTACGGTAGTCCTCGATGTTATCTGCCTCTGAGATAAGGAACGCCTTTCTCATCAGTCTGGCAGATGGCGGCTCTCTCCATGCTGGTGGTCGCTGGAACTGCTGGCACAAACTCCCTAAAAGCAGAGAAAACAGACACTTTGCTGCTTAATCTTTGAATAAATGCTCAAAAGGATAGGAATTTAAAAATAATAATTCTGTCATCATTTGCTGATCCTTTTAATGATTTTATACCATTATGGGTTTCTTTAAAACACTAAACAAGATATTTAGAAAAATGTCAGAAACCTGTAACCATTGACTTCCATTGTAAAAAAAACAAACAAACAAATACTTTGGAAGTCAATGGTTACAGGATTTCGGCTTTCTTCAGAATATCTTCTTTTGTCTTTAACAAAAGAGAGAAACTCATAAAGGTTTAAAACTACTCATTTCTGGGTGAACTATCCCTTTAAGAAAACAATTAACTCTGACTTATAAGTGATCTTCCCAGGTTTGTTGTACTGGCTGAGAAGAGTGGTGTACAAGTCCTTTCTCTGCAGATAGTCCTCGCAGTGGCTCTCCTGCACCTGTCTCCAAACCTTCACCATGGTGTTTCCCTCAGTGCGATCCCTCATCAGGCGGATCACCTGCTTGTCCACGCCACGCCTAGAATCATAGGAGCAAGACAATCATTAGATGATGGTGAATCTTAACTTTTTTTAAGACTCTGCATAGTTTCACAATGATTTGTATTCTGCTAGAGACTCACCGTAGCGTCAAGACAGCAGGTAACACCGCTCTGTGAGCTGGACTGAGCTGATTAAGGATGCACTGATCCCATGACAGGAAACGACCAATAGTATGCTCTTCCGACTCCTTTGCAGCCTTTCTACAGGCGTCGCATGCCAGGACCTCAGTCAGCATGGAGTACCAGCCAGACATGTGGCAGATCTGTCTTACCGTGGATGAATACCCACAACGGTAGAGAAAAGCCTTCTGATTGGTGCGTGCTGGGCAGTCAGACCTTGGGCACCGAAGACTGTAACGCCACACACCAACTGGTCTCCAGAAAAAAAACGGAGCTGTGAAAAAAGGAGTCTGCTGAGGGGACTTTTCCTTCCACCACTCCAGGAAATTCTGGAGGGTGAAACCACATCCGGTCATCCTTCAGGACTTTCCTCCACTTTCTGTTTCCATGTTTGTCTTTATAAGACATAGCCCTCTGAAAGAGTCCCCTTTCAGCATCCTCCTTAAGCCACAGTATGTCTGCACTGGGCAGCCCATGAAGACCAGACTCCCACATCTTGTGCCAACCCTCAAATAACACCTGGTAATTAGAATAACCTGACAGTCGAGAGTCTGAGTGGGGCTTCTGTGACAGATCTTCACAGGAACGTTTTCTTTTCTTTGCTTCCCCGGCTCCTAAATGAGCACAGTTGTGATTATCAGAACACAGTGTCTTTGTGTGACGACTTTTATTTATTAATGCATACAGTTAAAGCCGTAATTATAAGCCCCCCTGTTAAATTTGAGTTTATTTTTCACAATTATTTGTGTAATGGAGAGAGGACTTGTTCAGGCACATTTCTAAACAATAGTTCTAATAACTTAATTTCTTATAATTTATCTTTACCATGATGACAGTATATAATATTGGGTCACACTTTACAATAAGGTTTCATTAGATAATGTATTTACTAACATGTACTAATTATGAACAATGCTTGTACAACATTTTTAATCATAGTTCAACATGTACTAATGCTTTATTAAAATAATATTTAATGCTTAGTTGATGGACTGTGAGTTGGCATGGATGACTGTAACACGAACAAATACTGTATTAAGTGTATTGTTCATTGCTTGTTTATGGTAGTAAATGCTTTGACATTAACTAATACAAACTTATTGTAAAGTGTCACCCTTTAAGGTAACACTTTAGAGTAATAGTTCATTAGTTAATATTAGTTAATGCATTTACTAACATGAACAAGAAATTTAATACATTAATTACAGTATTAATTTATCTTTGTTAATGATGTTATTTAAGTTAAATAACGTTAGTTCAATAATGCACTGTGCAACAAGCACAACTTTGGATTTTAATAATGCATTAATGTTGAACTGTAATTAATAAATGCTGCACAAGACAGGCGACACTTAGTGTTAGTAAATTGATTAACTAAAGGACTATTATACTGAAGTGTTACCATATTCAGCGTGAGAAAGTAAAGGCTTAACTAGCTTAACACTGTTTGTTCTGTAGCCAATAGAAAAACATAAATAATAAAACAAATAAAACTTTCTTCAGAAGATAATATACTATCCTAAGTACTGTGAACATGTCCTTGCTCCATTACCTTAAATAAATATTTCACAGGAGCGCCCTCAGCTGTAGTTCATGCTACAACAGTATAAATAAATGTTAATAAGTGACATTCATTATGTGATATACCTTGTCTTTCAGAGAAGCTGAGTGGTTTCTTCGGCAGACTGCCTTTGTCCTCAACTGCTAAAGGAGGAAAAAAAAACACAAGATGGGCAAAAGTCAGTGTCAAAGCAGCAAGAAGACAATCTCATCAGCACAGTGTTTTGATATTGTGTGTAATTGATTTATTTATTAATAAAAGATTTATGCTATGGTACATGAACAATTAAAGTGATATACACCTTGTGCTTCGAAAGCACTGAGGGCTTCCACCAGTAGCGCATCATCCGCCCATCCACCATCACCTCTAGATCCCGACGAGCTGGAGCTGGCCGCCGCTGCAGAAAGAGGCCTGTCTTCTAGGGTTTTCTGTGAGTTACAGGTTGTAGTTTGCATGAAATGTTGCCAGCATGATATATATTTTTTAATAAAGTCACATTTAAAAGAAATAAATAAAACCTACCTCTTTGTTGAGAATGTACTGCTGGAACCGCTTCAGTGTCTTGACGCTGATGTCCTCCTCCTTCATCGTCAGCCACTGCCGCACAGAGCAGAACGCCTCCTGTGGCATCTTCTTTTCTTGGGCACTACCAGCTTGTGGATCCGCCTGCAGGGTCTTGTGCAGGCTGTACCACTGCCACATCTCCAGGAACGTGAAGGATCTGAAGCGGCCCTGACCGTAGATGGCCCTGTCGACGTTGACCTCGAGGTGGCAGGAAACCTGTGGAAACAGTTGCACATACTGTAACAGAAGATCCTTTATATACTCACCTGGGCCCTCTTTTCTTCCTTGATGGCGACGCTCCTTGATGTGTAGATCCAGCACACTGAAATTTCAAAAAGATAATTAATTTGTGTAAAAACAGCTTATACAAATGTATAGCAACATACTTACTATTTAATGTAGCCAACGTCGTTCTCCACCAGCCATTTAAAACTTTGTCCATTGTACTTGCCAAAGTTTAGAATGAGCTGGCCGAGATACTGGACCTCAGATGGCGCACAAGTAATGTGCTGGCATCTTTTTTTAGCTAAGACATAAAATAACATTAATGCAAATAACAGTCTGCAGTGTACGCATATGACAGAAACGCATAAATCAGATATTACCTTCCTCACAAGCAGTTTTTTTGTCCTGGCTAGTGTTCCGCTCGAAGCACCTGTTGCGAGAGGCCAGAGTCTTGGCGTCCTTCGATGCTTTAAGAAAGCACTGTTGTCTGTCCTGTGGCACACTGGTGTCAACAATGCTCAGGGTGGGCAACAGTGGATCCATGTCTAATTCACCTGTAAGAAGTATTCTTATAAACATCACAAATATAGAGAGGGAATATGGTCTTAGCTCTGAGCTCATGATAAAGTATTAAAAAAACATTTTGTGTGTTAAGTCTTTTTTTTTCCATTTTTACATGTTTGATAATTAACAAATAAATGAAATATCATCAAAATAAATTATCTGACAAGGGTTAAAAATGCTAACAAAGATAATGCATTTGACAGTGGCAATGAAAACATGAATTATCATATCAATTGCTCTGTTATACATTTTTTCAAATGCTTACAGTTGTATTTTGTGTTTTTTGAGGGGCAGCTATTAATATCAACCTCCATATGGCTGATATAAGGTAAGGTAAAATACATTCTAAGCATGTTAAATACATACTCTCATTAATATGATATCATTTACACATATAATACTTGAAATAACATAACAAATCATATTTAATGTATGCACATTTTCATTTTAAAGCTTATAGCAGTAATTGCTGAATATGTTTTTGTCCCAGGCCTTGAGAATCAGTGATATATTATTCAGTCTATGGCAATAACGATTTTACTATATTCTTATGATAACAAATACAGGTATTGGTCATATGTTTTGTCCCAGTTAAGATCTTAAGATGTTCTTCACTTCTCATAGTTACAACTAATGATAACAATCGCCATGGTAACATATATTGCTACATATAAAGGGATATTTATTTATCAGCATGTTTGTTTCTATATTATAATGAAACATCTGTGTATACTGAGCTATCAAACCGACGCGATCGTCGAAAATAATACAAAAGCTAAACTTTTTCAGGTTTTGTGCAGCCAAATATGCATTTAATATCACAGTATAAAAACAACTTACCACACGAAATATCTTGGAAAGGTGAACTTTCTGACGGCACAGCGTCACCAGCACAGACCAAACACTGCACAAAGAGTGAGAGATTTCAAACGTGATGTGATCTTAGCAATATAAAAATAGCTTACCACACAAAATCTCTGTAATGGGTGAACGTCTGACAGTGCAGCGTCACACACACAGACAAAATACTGCACACACAGTAAAATATATCAAACGTGATGTGAGCAAAACATACTTTTTATCAGAACAGGATAAAAATAACCTACCACTATAAATCACTACAACAGGTGTACTTTATGACGGCGCAGCCTCACGAACACAGACAAAATGCTGCACAAAGAGTGAAATATTTCAAACGTGATGTGAGCAAAACATACTATGCATCAATATAACAGTATAAAAATAACTTATCACACAAAATCTCTATGACAGGTGTACTTTTTGAAGGCGCAGCCTCACGAATACTGCACAAAGAGTGAGATATTTCAAACGTGCCTTGACCAAAACATACTGTGCATCAATATAACAGTATAAAAATAACTTACCACACGAAATCACTTCAGCATATGAATTTATCTCGACAGCAGATGAACTCTCTGACCCGATAAATTGTGAGCGTCCAGAGCGAGAGAAACTTTAGAAAATCCTCAGCTCTGATTGGCCGTGATTTGAAACTTTAGACAATGCAGCCCTCCGATTGGCCCAGGGTCTAATCAAACTGTAGACAATCGCGGCTTTTCATTGGACAAGAGTCTACAGTCTACAGTTTACATTGCACGTTCAGTGGGCAGATGTCTGCGACTTCCCCAAATGTGGGACTCTCGACTGCATAATTTCTGGTAGTGGAGGACTGCGTTCGCGCTCTCCCCTGAGCACAGTGGTTCAAGACAGAGTTCAGGCGGCAGCGTCGGACCCGGCTGGAGCGGAGCTTCCCTCTCTTCCTCGTCCTTTGCCAAGCCTCTTTTGCTCCAGTAGAGCCGCGCGCGCCTGTGGAAGGCCTGCCCACCCGTCGCTAGAAGAGTATGTTCTGACGCCGAAAACTACTCGAAAGGTCCCCCCTCAAAGCGGTTTGACCAGGTGAAGGAACACGCAAAGAGAGCCCCCGGTGGCTTTTGTCCGCCAAGCGAGTGTGCCCTGTGGAATGTCAGAATTTTATTTGCCGGCCTGCCGCTGTTACTGATGGAACGAATGCAGACCGTGTGAAAGGTCATCATTTTATCTGCCATTAAGTAAGCGAACGCTTCTGCTCGGATCAGAGGTAACTTTGTTTCAAGAACTGCAATCTTTTGCAGACGTCTGTGGCGTTTTGGGCAGAGGGACGGTTCTAAACCAATCTGAAGCAGAGGCAATGTCGGTGGTTTCCCGTCCCAGGTTGTTAAGGTGCTTGCAGCGGGAGGTTGTTTCGTTAGCGCTTCCGCTTTCGTCAGTGAAGTTCTTTTCCTTTTTTTCGTATGCATTGCCTCGTCTTGTTGAATCGCTAAATACCTTCACTATTGTATGTCACTTTGAACAAAAGTGTCCACTAATTGTATGCTTCCGCCCAGTTTCGAACAGGAGACCTTTAGCGTGTAATGAAAACATGATAATCGTGGAGGGCTAGCAAACGCATTGGCCACCTGCTCATGCACAACACAAAGCTAAAAGAAATCAGATTCTACGCAAGTTTGCGACACCGCAAGGGGAGGTAAACACTGAGTTGAATTCAAACTTCTAGCCTCACAACGCTCTGCAGAAAGAATGTTTTCAGTGAACATCAGTACTCAACAGAAGCCTGATTTGACAATTGTCGTAAAAGCCAGATGTTGTTTCCACCCAGTTTCGAACTGGGTACCTTTCGCGTGTAAGGCGAACGTGATAACCACTACACTACGGAAACCTTCAGGAGTATAACTAGCAGATAACCCTTTTTGATTGGATGCCTGTTGACGATCATTGCTGGTGCAGCAGTGGATGCTATTATTTTCTCGCCAAAACAAGAACGCTGTTTCTGCTCGGTTTCGAACAGAGGACCTTTCGCGTGTTGGGCGAACGTGATGACCACTACACTACAGAAACCCCACAAGTGCTTTCACCAGCGAAGTTTGGCGTGCAACGATAAAACAAGGTGTACGCGTTTTTCAATCAAGCGGACAAAGCCAACTCAGCGTGACAAGCTCCCTGCAGGTATTAGGGCCAATTTACAATCCGGGCCCAACACAGTTGTACAGGTCCTAGCGAAATGTCCCCTTTCGTCACATTTGAAGCACCTGAATTCTGGGCATTCCTTCATCACATGGTCTGAGCTTATGCATAGTCGACAGGTTTTTACCTGATTGGTGTGCATGACTCTAAAGTGCTTTGGCCCTTCCGCCGTCTCGATTTTGGTACTGTATGGTAGGGAGACCGTCTCTTCTGGAAATCTTTTTTTTACAAACCTTGTTCCATCTTCTATGTTTGTGCCAGGATACAATCTTCTTTTAGTTTTAGACATGGGGAAAACTCCCCATCCCTCTAGCTTGCTTAAAATTTCTTCATCAGCTAGGTAAACAGCCAGATGCTTGAACGAAACAACATAGTCTCTGTTTTGTAACCTCCGTACTTCAGATTTCACTCCTTTAATTGTCAATCCATTGTCTATTAAAATTTCGGTGTCATCTTCAGTCTCCATTGTTACTTCATACTCCCTTGTTTGTTTGGGTCTCACCGCCAGAATTCTTCCTTCTCCAATCAGCTCCGTGACTGCTTTGATTATATCAAACCTTCTTGCATCTTTTACATTTTCTATTTACCTAACAATTGTCAACAGAACAGTAATGAATATAGAGTAGAAAATGTAAAAATAATAAATTAGTTATTAATAATACAGTATTAACAATATAAATAAACAATGTTAATAAAATGTTAAATACAAACAGAAACCGACACAAAGTGGACTTAAAAGTCAAGGACATTTATTATTGCAATATTTATTTAACAATGGTCAACAAAACAGTAATGAACATAAAAAAGTTAACTTAAAAATTAAATTTTAAATATTAACAGAATAAAAACATAAGTAACAAATTAAATTAAATGTTAAATAAATTTAGAAACCAACAATAAGTGAAATAGAATAAATTGAACTATTATGGTTGTAACCTGTATACACTTTATACATACACACACATATAAATAATAAATAAGTTAAATAAAATGTCAACAAAATAAATAAACTATTTAAATAAAAAGTGCAATAAAACAGAATCAAACAAGGTAATTAAAGAACTATTGTGGTTATAAACTGTATAAACTATAGACATACACATAAATAATAAACAGTTAAATAAAATGTTAACAAAATAAATTATTTTTATAAAATGTGAAATAAAATAGAAACCAACAAGTGAAATAGTATAAATTGAAGAACTATTATAGTTGTAAACTTTATACACTCTGTACACACACACACACACACATTTATAAATAATAAGTTAAATAAAATGTTAACAAAATAAATACACTATTTAAATCTAATGTGCAATAAAATAGAAACCAACAACAAGTGAAATAGAATAAACTGTAGAACTATTATGGTTATAAACTATATAAATACACACACATATATAAATAATAAATAATTTAAATAAAATGTTAACAAAATACACTAGGGGGGGGCGTGGCGATGCAGGCGACCAAATAAGCGGTGTTTGGATTAAGCTCCGGCTAAATAACCAAAATTATCCTGAACTAAGCTTTTAAATAGATATTGTTGTCGATAAATGTTAGTTATAACATTATTTCATATCACTTGAAAACTTTTGGGGATCGTCTTTGGTGAGAATGCCAGCAAAAAGCAAGAAAAAGAACACTGAGAGGAAAGATGGGGCCGCTTCTAACGAGACTGACAAGAATGATGACCAGAATGTATTAGCCTCACAAGCTAGCTGCGATCTCAGCCCTGAAATGAGTACAGTGGTTGAGTCACTGACAGCCAACATCGCAAAGATAATTGACTTTAAGTTAGAGTTGATTCTTGAGAAAATACAAAATGTTTTGAATGAAGTGCAGCGTACCACTAACCGAAGAGGCCGAGCAATGCATCCTAACCCTTGAAAACGCGGCTACAGCTACGGAGATTCGAATTGTGCAGATGGAAAAGACGATCGCTGCTCTCATTTCCTTTATTTCATTTCCTTTATTTAGCCAGGAGATCACATTGAGACAGTACTGTCTCTTCTTCCAGTGAGACCTGGTCAATGGAAAGGTCGGATGATCAGGAAAATAGGGGACGGCGTTGTAATCTGAGAATCATTGGTCTCCCGGAGAAGACAGAGGGGACGTCTGTGATAAATTTCATGGAAAAATGGATTCCCGATATACTTCCTATGGAAACGAAGAATGATCGAGTGAAGTTGGAACGAGCACACAGGATTGGTGCTCCTGGTTCCGAAAGGTATACAAAGATTGTCCGATTCCACAACTTTGCAGATCGACAACGAGTGATGGATGCGGCGAGGCAGCTAAAAGAAGTGCGTTTTGAAGGTAAGAAAATTTACTTCTTTCAAGACTTTTCCGCGGAGACACAAAGAAAACGACGTGGATTTGATGAGGCAAGGAAGAGACTTCTGGAAATGGGATATCGCTACTCTCTGATCTACCCTGCTACCCTGAGAATAACGGCTTATAACTCTGTGAAGGTATTTAACAGTCCAGAGAAAGCAATGACATTTATTGACTCTTTGTGTGCTCTGATGAACGACGAAACAGATACTTGAACTTTAGACTCACTAAAATGATCCACTTCTCTTATAATGTAAATATATTATTGGGACTGGCTGTATTGGATGATTCAAATGCCGGAGCGGAAACAACGCACCTGCATACATAGTCAGGTTTAGGGTCCTTTGAGGCCTTTTCTGATGGTTACCCCCTTTTTGAAATCCTTATTTGGTTTCAAGTTCATACGTTTTGTGTTTTTATGTTTGCTTTTGTTCAAAAGCTTACAGTTTAGTATATAGTTGTTGTTTTTGGATGAAGACCACAGTTTACATTAAGCTTTCTAAGTATTTAAAATGTCAGCATAAAATGACTCAGCAACAATGGATCAGTCGACTTTAAAAATTTGTTCTTGGAATGTACGGGGTATGAGTAATCCAATCAAGAGAAAAAAAGTAATTTCTTTTTTGAAGAGTAAAAAAGTGGACATAGCGCTGCTTCAAGAGACTCATATGAAAGATGCAAAACATCTTAAACTTCAGAGAGACTGGGTGGGGCAAGTATTTTTTTCATCCTTCAAATAGCAGTGGAGTCTGTATTTTAATTAACAAAAAAAATACCTTTTACACTGGATACTTATATTAAGGACAAGAGTGGGAGATATGTTTTGATAAAAGGCTTACTTTTAGATGATTATATTTCACTAATGAATGTGTATATACCCCCAAACCATCCATTAGATTTTATGTCCAAGGCTTTTGTTCAGTTAGCTGAGCTTGCCTGTGCACAGTCCGTAGTAGGAGGGGATTTAAACTGTTTAATGAACCCACTTCTAGATAAAGATCCTGTTGATAACTCCTTTCCAACCAGGCGAGCTAAGCTGATTGATAAAATCTTTGGTGATCTGAGATATGTTGATGTTTGGCGAATGCTTAACCATGGTAGTAAAGGGTTTACTTATTTTTCAGGTGTTCATAAGACTAGCTCAAGGATCGATTATTTCTTCACCCCTAAAGTTTTGTTATCCTCGGTTGTTTCCTGTGAGATTGGCAATAAAACCATCTCGGATCATGCACCTTTATATATGCAACTATTGCATGGCGATAGATTGCCGCATACTGGTAGATGGAGATTTCACCCCTATTTATTGAAAGACCATAATTTTATTTCATACTTCCATATGGAATTTAAACTATTTTACATAATTAATAATACTTCTGAGGTTTCTCCGTCAACATTGTGGGAAACTTATAAAGCTTTTTCCAGGGGCCTTATTATTGCATATCAAAGTAAAAAGAAAAAAGAAAGCCTAGTAAAACAAAGAGCACTTGAATCACAGCTGGATGATGCAGAGAGGGAGTATTTACAAAACCCAGCTAGTATTAACAAAACTTTAGCCGCAAGAGCTGCATTAAATTCCTTTCTTACTCAGAAAGCAAGTCAGAATCTTTGGTTTATTAAACAAAAATTATATGAGTTTGGCAACAAGCCAAGTAAATATCTGGCCTGCCTTGTAAAAAAGAGGGCCGACTCACAGAATATTTAATGTATCAAAGACATGTATCAAAGAATTGACAGTAAAGGTATTAATAATATATTTAGAAAGTTCTATTCTGACTTGTATACCAGTGAAAAAATAGCAAATAGGTCTGAACTAATTAAAATATTTTTTTCAAAAATTAACTTACCAAAAATTAGTGATGTACAAAGAAAACAGCTAAATGCATCAATAGATAAAGAGGAATTAATGAAGGCCTTAAAAATGGTACATTCAGGGAAAGCACCAGGACCTGATGGTTTTAGTGTAGAATTTTATAAAGAATTTCACACTCTGGTAATGGAACCACTGCTTCAGATGTTTAACTTTTGAAACTAAATCTCTGCCTAGATCTCTTAGAGAGGCTAATATTAGCCTAATACTTAAAAAAGGAAAACCAAAAGATGAATGCTCTTCATATAGACCTATCAGCTTTCTCAATAATGAGGTTATTGAGCAATTTAGTGAGGTTTCAAGCTATAAAATATTTTTTTCTAAATCTGAGGCTATGCCCCGGGGGAAACAAAGATCTCAACCGCCCCAAGTTTCTTTTCCTTTTAAAGTAACAAAACAGGGCTTTACCTATCTTGGGATCTTTGTCACTCCAATGTTAAAAAATATGTATAAGACACATTTTGACCCTCTTCTGCGTTGTGTACGTGAAGATTTGGATAGATGGACTTCTCTACCACTGTCTATTTTAGGAAGGATAACCCTGATCAAGATAGTAGTCTTGCCCCGATTTTTATATTTATTCCAAATAATCCCAATTCTTCTAAATTGCACTAGAATTAGGGATGTTAACAGCTGGTTCAGTTCTTTCATTTGGAATAGAAAGAAACCAAGACTAAAATTGACTAAGATGCAACTTCCTGGACATAAAGGAGTCCTTGCAGTTCCAGATATTAGGTTGTATCAGCTGGCCACCCAATTTCGATATGTTTTTGAATGGGTAAGAAATTAACCATATTCTGTCTGGTTAGACATTGAATCAGTCAACTTAAGTGATGGCTCAGCAATTTCATTGGCCAGTCTACCATTTGTTTTAGATGTTCAAAGAATCCCTGGTCTAGGGCAGAATAGGATCGTGAGTAATACATTAAGAGTGTGGAAAAAAAATAAGGAACTGGGAAGGAAAAGGCAAAATTTTGTCCCCTATAACGCCGATACAACGAAATTTAGATTTTCAACCTGGAATTACGGACGAAGGTTTAACATTGTGGAGGCATGCAGGTATAACCACTATAAAAGATTTATTTGAAAAGGAGGTAATATTATCATTTGAACAACTGAAGACAAAATATAAATTACCCCCAAATAATTTTTTTAGATATTTACAAATTAGAAGTTTTGTGCAGAAACATGTTGTCCCTGGATTTTCTTGTTATCCTACCCCAATAGAAAAGGTGCTCCTCGATAATAGATCGAAATCACTAATAAAGCATTGTTATGAAGGTTTGCTGCTAGTGTAACCCCTCCTAGTTCGTATGGTTTTTTATAATGATCACGCGGAAGCAGTTTACCTGAACAAGTTCACTTTATAGTGTTCTCCAAAAGAAAACAGGGCTCCACACAGACAATAAGTGTACCAGGTCTGGTCATCAGAAAAAAAATCACTCTCAACAGCTTTTGATCAACAAGTGAACTGACAAAATGGCCGGCTGACTCCACCCATTATACCCCCTTTCTCACCTGTAGGTGTCTATTTTTCCCCATGATGTATAACACAGTTTAACAGTGAACATAGGATTTTGATTTAATTAGAACAGATATTTTTAACAAAAACAAGCATTTTGACACCATTCATACTCAATTCACAGTTTCATTTTTTCCCCCGTTACACTAGGCGCAAAAGTTAATAATGAGGCAACTCAAGATGTTTGGCAGAAAGATCTAGGATGTTCAATCGATCCAGAAACTTGGATACACATTTGGCAGTTTGCTGACAATATATCAATCTGTAATAGAACTAAAAAAAACAACAGTTTAAAATTTTACATCGTCTCTAAATTACCCCATCACGTAGACATGTTTAATCCAAATTATTCTCCATTCTGTTTAAAATGCAAAGTTGAAGAAGGTGATTTTATACATTGTATTTGGAACTGTACATATATCAAAGGCTATTGGGTACAGATTTGTAGAAGATTAAGTCTTATATTTAATACAAGATGGGACTTTGATTTTCTTAATTTTTTGTTAGGTCTTACTGATAATAATTTAAAGAGTGCAAGAAACAGGAAGTTGTTTAACTTTCTTACCTATGCTGCACGTAAATGTATTTTTCTCAAATGGATATCTGACAAACCCCCAACAGTATCAGAATGGTAATATTTGATCTTATGTCATTGGAATACTTTACTCACTGGTCAAGGGGAAAAAGGGACACTTTTTATCAGATCTGGACTCCGTTCCTTGAATATGTATGTCCTAGGATTTCAGGTACATTTTTGCAAAACCTTAAATCACCATAAACTTTAGTTAATTTATGTACTTTTCTATTTTTATTATTACTCTGTATTTTTATGTCTTCTTTTTGATTTTGATTTTCATTATGTGCTGTGATGCAAATTTCTTGGTTGTAAGCTGTGGTCATTGTTCTGTTCTTTTTTGTTTTGTTAAAATAAAGACTAAAAAAATGTCTTTCGAAAAATTCCAGTTTGTCAGCAGATAGTGTCGCCACATAAAACATTCCTTTGCATAGTGGCTTGCTGGTCTAGGCATATGATTTTCTTTCATGCAATGAGAAATCCCAGATTCAAATTTCGGTTGAGCCCTTACAGTTGTCTGCTGTTTTGTAAGGGCGTTGTGGCTTACACAGAGGCCTTTTTTCTGAGAATGCCAGTTCGTCAGCAGATAGTGTTGCCATATAAAGTTACTGTTTTGCAGTGGCTCGTTGGTCTAGGGGTATAATTCTCGCTTAGGGTGCCCTTGATTCGTTAGAGAAAGTTTTCTGACTATCTGATGCTTCTGACAGCATGTGAAATTATCTCAAATTAGCGGCTCGTTGGTCTAGGGGTATGATTCTCACTTTGGGTGTGAGAGGTCCCGGGTTCAAATCCCGGACGAGCCCTTGCAGGTGTTATGTGTTTTACAGGGCACTATGTCTTTCATTAAAATGTCTTTCGAACAATTCCAGTTTGTCAGCAGATAGTGTCGCCACATAAAACATTCCTTTGCATAGTGGCTTGCTGGTCTAGGAGTATGATTTTCGTTCATGCAATGAAAAATCCCAGATTCAAATTTCGGTTGAGCCCTTACAGTTGTCTGCTGTTTTGTAAGGTCGTTGTGGCTTACACAGAGGCCTTATTTCTGTGAATGCCAGTTTGTCAGCAGATAGTGTTGCCATGTAAAGTGGCTGTTTTGCAGTTGCTCGTTGGTCTACGAGCTTGATTCTCGCATTAGGTGCGAGAGGTCCCGTTTTCAAATCCTATACGAACCATTGCAGAAGTCCCGGGTCCAAATGAAGCAAAAGCCCTGCTTCAATGTTTGTTAGACAAGGATTTCTGACCATCTGTTGCTTCTGATGTCTTGTGAAATATTCAAGCTTTTGTGGCTTGTTGGTCTAGGGGTATGATTCTAACTTAGGGTGCGAGAGGTCCCGGGTTCAAAATCCGGACGAGCCCTTGTAGTTATTCTGTTGTTTTACAGGGCATTATGTCTTTCATAAAAATGTCTTTCGAAGAATTTCAATTTGTCAGCAGATAGTGTCGCCACATTAAAACATTCCTTTGCATAGTGGCTTGCTCGTCTAGGCGTATGATTTTCGTTCATTCAATGAAAATTCCCAGATTCAAATTTCGGTTGAGCCCTTACACAGCCCTTACACTTGTCTGCTGTTTTGTAAGGTGGCTGTGGCTTACACAGAGGCCTTTTTTCTGAGAATGCCAGTTTGTCAGCAGATAGTGTTGCCACATAAAGTTGCTGTTTTGCAGTGGCTCGGTGGTCTAGGGGTATGATTCTCACTTAGGGTGCCCTTGATTCGTTAGAGAAAGATTTCTGACCATCTGACGTCTTGTGAAATTCTCTCAATTTAGTGGCTCATTAGTCTATGGGTATGATTCTCGCTTCGGTTGCGAGAGGACCCGGGTTCAATTCCTGGATTAGCCCTTGCAGGTGTACAGTGTTTTACAGGGCATTATGTCTTTCGGAAAAACGTCTTTCAAAGATATCCAATTTGTCAGCAGATAGTGTCGCCACATAAAATATTTCTTGCATAGTGGCTTGCTGTTTTAGGAGTTTGATTCTCGTTCATGCCATGAGAACTCCTAGGTTCAAATTTCAGTTGAACCCTTACAGTTGTCTTTTGTTTTGTAAGGGCGTTGTGGCTTACACAGGCCTTTTTTCTGAGAATGCCGGTTTGTCAGCAGATAGTGTTGCCATGTAAAGTGGCTGTTTTGCAGTTGCTCATTGGTCTACGGGCATGATTCTCGCTTAAGGTGCGAGAGGTCCCGTTTTCAAATCCTGGACGAACCATTGCAGAAGTCCCGGGTCCAAATGAAGCAAAAGCCCTGCTTCAATGTTTGTTAGATAAGGATTTCTGACCATCTGTTGCTTCTGATGTCTTGTGAAATATTCAAGTTTTTGTGGCTCGTTGGTCTAGGGGTATGATTCTCGCTTAGGGTGCGAGAGGTCCCGGGTTCAAATCCTGGACGAGCCCTTGCAGTTATTCTGTTGTTTTACAGGGCATTATGTCTTTCATAAAAATGTCTTTCGAAGAATTTTAATTTGTCAGCAGATAGTGTCGCCACATAAAACATTCCTTTGCATAGTGGCTTGCTGGTCTAGGCATATGATTTTCGTTCATTCAATGAAAAATCCCAGATTCAAATTTCGGTTGAGCCCTTACAGTTGTCTGCTGTTTTGTAAGGTCGTTGTGGCTCACACAGAATCCTTTTTTCTGAGAATGCCAGTTTCTCAGCAGATAGTGTTGCCATATAAAGTTGCTGTTTTGCAGTGGCTCTGTGGTCTAAGGGTATGATTCTCCCTTAGGGTGCCCTTGATTCGTTAGAGAAAGATTTCTGTCTATCTGACGTCTTGTGAAATTCTCTCAATTTAGTGGCTCATTGGTCTATGGGTATGATTCTCGCTTCGGTTGCGAGAGGACCCGGGTTCAATTCCCAGATTAGCCCTTGCAGGTGTAATGTGTTTTACAGGGCATTATGTCTTTCGTAAAAACGTCTTTCAAAGAATTCCAATTTGTCAGCAGATAGTGTCGCCACATAAAATATTTCTTGCATAGTGGCTTGCTGGTCTAGGAGTATGATTCTCGTTCATGCCATGAGAAATCCTAGGTTCAAATTTCAGTTGAACCCTTACAGTTGTCTTTTGTTTTGTAAGGGCATTGTGGCTTACACAGAGGCCTTTTTCTGAGAATGCCGGTTTGTCAGCAGATAGTGTTGCCATGTAAAGTGGCTGTTTTGCAGTTGCTCGTTGGTCTAGGGGTATGATTCTGGCTTAGGGTGCCCTTGATTCGTCAGAGAAAGTTTTCTGACTATCTGATGCTTCTGACGCCATGTGAAATTATATCACTGTATTGGCTCGTTGGTCTAGGGGTATGGTTCTCGCTTAGGGTGTGAGAGGTCCCGGGTTCAAATCCCGGACGAGCCCTTGCATGTGTTATGTGTTTTACAGGGCACTATGTCTTTCATTAAAATGTCTTTCGAACAATTCCAGTTTGTCAGCAGATAGTGTCGCCACATAAAACATTCCTTTGCATAGTGGCTTGCTGGTCTAGGAGAATGTTTTTCGTTCATGCAATGAAAAATCCCAGATTCAAATTTCGGTTGAGCCCTTACAGTTGTCTGCTGTTTTGTAAGGTCGTTGTGGCTTACACAGAGGCCTTATTTCTGAGAATGCCAGTTTGTCAGCAGATAGTGTTGCCATGTAAAGTTGCTGTTTTGCAGTGGATCTGTGGTCTAAGGGTATGATTCTCCCTTAGGGTGCCCTTGATTCGTTAGAGAAAGATTTCTGTCTATCTGACGTCTTGTGAAATTGTCTCAATTTAGTGGCTCATTGGTCTATGGGTATGATTCTTGCTTCGGTTGCGAAAGGACCCGGGTTCAATTCCTGGATTAGCCCTTGCAGGTGTACTGTGTTTTACAGGGCATTATGTCTTTCGGAAAAACGTCTTTCAAAGATATCCAATTTGTCAGCAGATAGTGTCGCCACATAAAATATTTCTTGCATAGTGGCTTGCTGGTCTAGGAGTATGATTTTCGTTTATGCAATGAAAAATCCCAGATTCAAATTTCGGTTGAGCCCTTACAGTTGTCTGCTGTTTTGTAAGGTCGTTGTGGCTTACACAGAGGCCTTATTTCTGAGAATGCCAGTTTGTCAGCAGATAGTGTTGCCATGTAAAGTTGCTGTTTTGCAGTTGCTCGTTGGTCTACGAGCTTGATTCTCGCATTAGGTGCGAGAGGTCCCGGGTTCAAATCCCGGACGAGCCCTTGCCGTTATTCTGTTGTTTTACAGGGCATTATGTCTTTCATAAAAATGTCTTTCGAAGAATTTCAATTTGTCAGCAGATAGTGTCGCCACATAAAACATTCCTTTGCATAGTGGCTTTCTGGTCTAGGAGTATGATTTTCGTTCATTCAATGAAAAATCCCAGATTCAAATTTCGGTTGAGCCCTTACAGTTGTCTGCTGTTTTGTAAGGTCGTTGTGGCTCACACAGAATCCTTTTTTCTGAGAATGCCAGTTTGTCAGCAGATAGTTTTGCCATATAAAGTTGCTGTTTTGCAGTGGCTCTGTGGTCTAAGGGTATGATTCTCCCTTAGGGTGCCCTTGATTCGTTAGAGAAAGATTTCTGTCTATCTGACGTCTTGTGAAATTCTTTCAATTTAGTGGCTCATTGGTCTATGGGTATGATTCTCGCTTCGGTTGCGAGAGGACCCGGGTTCAATTCCCGGATTAGCCCTTGCAGGTGTAATGTGTTTTACAGGGCATTATGTCTTTCATAAAAACGTCTTTTAAAGAATTCCAATTTGTCAGCAGATAGTGTCGCCACATAAAATATTTCTTGCATAGTGGCTTGCTGGTCTAGGAGTATGATTCTCGTTCATGCCATGAGAAATCCTAGGTTCAAATTTCAGTTGAACCCTTACAGTTGTCTTTTGTTTTGTAAGGGCGTTGTGGCTTACACAGAGGCCTTTTTTCTGAGAATGCCGGTTTGGCAGCAGATAGTGTTGCCATGTAAAGTTACTGTTTTGCAGTGGCTCGTTGGTCTAGGGGTATGATTCTGGCTTAGGGTGCCCTTGATTCGTCAGAGAAAGTTTTCTGACTATCTGATGCTTCTGACGCCATGTGAAATTTTATCACTGTATTGGCTCGTTGGTCTAGGGGTATGATTCTCGCTTCGGGTTTGAGAGGTCCCGGGTTCAAATCCCGGACGAGCCCTTGCAGGTGTTATGTGTTTTACAGGGCACTATGTCTTTCATTAAAATGTCTTTCGAAGAATTCTAGTTTGTCAGCAGATAGTGTCGCCACATAAAACATTCCTTTGCATAGTGGCTTGCTGGTCTAGGAGTATGATTTTCGTTCATGCAATGAAAAATCCCAGATTCAAATTTCGGTTGAGCCCTTACAGTTGTCTGCTGTTTTGTAAGGTCGTTGTGGCTTACACAGAGGCCTTATTTCTGAGAATGCCAGTTTGTCAGCAGATAGTGTTGCCATGTAAAGTTGCTGTTTTGCAATTGCTTGTTGGTCTACGAGCTTGATTCTCGCATTAGGTGCGAGAGGTCCCGTTTTCAAATCCTGGACGAACCATTGCAGAAGTCCCGGGTCCAAATGAAGCAAAAGCCCTGCTTCAATGTTTGTTAGATAAGGATTTCTGACCATCTGTTGCTTCTGATGTCTTGTGAAATATTCAAGCTTTTGTGGCTCGTTGGTCTAGGGGTATGATTCTCGCTTAGGGTGCGAGAGGTCCCGGGTTCAAATCCCGGACGAGCCCTTGCAGTTATTCTGTTGTTTTACAGGGCATTATGTCTTCCATAAAAATGTCTTTCGAAGAATTTCAATTTGTCAGCAGATAGTGTCGCCACATAAAACATTCCTTTGCATAGTGGCTTTCTGGTCTAGGAGTATGATTTTCGTTCATTCAATGAAAAATCCCAGATTCAAATTTCGGTTGAGCCCTTACAGTTGTCTGCTGTTTTGTAAGGTCGTTGTGGCTCACACAGAATCCTTTTTTCTGAGAATGCCAGTTTGTCAGCAGATAGTGTTGCCATATAAAGTTGCTGTTTTGCAGTGGCTCTGTGGTCTAAGGGTATGATTCTCCCTTAGGGTGCCCTTGATTCGTTAGAGAAAGATTTCTGTCTATCTGACGTCTTGTGAAATTCACTCAATTTAGTGGCTCATTGGTCTATGGGTATGATTCTCGCTTCGGTTGCGAGAGGACCCGGGTTCAATTCCCAGATTAGCCCTTGCAGGTGTAATGTGTTTTACAGGGCATTATGTCTTTCGTAAAAACGTCTTTCAAAGAATTCCAATTTGTCAGCAGATAGTGTCGCCACATAAAATATTTCTTGCATAGTGGCTTGCTGGTCTAGGAGTATGATTCTCGTTCATGCCATGAGAAATCCTAGGTTCAAATTTCAGTTGAACCCTTACAGTTGTCTTTTGTTTGGTAAGGGCGTTGTGGCTTACACAGAGGCCTTTTTTCTGAGAATGCCGGTTTGTCAGCAGATAGTGTTGCCATGTACAGTTGCTGTTTTGCAGTTGCTTGTTGGTCTACGGGCATGATTCTCGCTTAAGGTGCGAGAGGTCCCGTTTTCAAATCCTGGACGAACCATTGCAGAGGTCCCGGGTCCAAATGAAGCAAAAGCCCTGCTTCAATGTTTGTTAGATAAGGATTTCTGACCATCTGTTGCTTCTGATGTCTTGTGAAATTTTCACGCTTTTGTGGCTCGTTGGTCTAGGGGTATGATTCTCGCTTAGAGAAATCCTAGGTTCAAATTTCAGTTGAACCCTTACAGTTGTCTTTTGTTTTGTAAGAGCGTTGTGGCTTACAAAGAGGCCTTTTTTCTGAGAATGCCGGTTTGTCAGCAGATAGTGTTGCCATGTAAAGTTACTGTTTTGCAGTGGCTCGTTGGTCTAGGGGTATGATTCTGGCTTGGGGTGCCCTTGATTCGTCAGAGAAAGTTTTCTGACTATCTGATGCTTCTGACGCCATGTGAAATTCTATCACTGTATTGGCTCGTTGGTCTAGGGGTATGATTCTCGCTTCGGGTGTGAGAGGTCCTGGGTTCAAATCCCGGAAGAGCCCTTGCAGGTGTTATGTGTTTTACAGGGCACTATGTCTTTCATTAAAATGTCTTTCGAAGAATTCCAGTTTGTCAGCAGATAGTGTCGCCACATAAAACATTCCTTTGCATAGTGGCTTGCTGGTCTAGGAGTATGATTTTCGTTCATGCAATGAAAAATCCCAGATTCAAATTTCGGTTGAGCCCTTACAGTTGTCTGCTGTTTTGTAAGGTCGTTGTGGCTTACACAGAGGCCTTATTTCTGAGAATGCCAGTTTGTCAGCAGATAGTGTTGCCATGTAAAGTTGCTGTTTTGCAGTTGCTCGTTGGTCTACGAGCTTGATTCTTGCATTAGGTGCGAGAGGTCCCGGGTTTAAATCCCGGACGAGCCCTTGCCGTTATTCTGTTGTTTTACAGGGCATTATGTCTTTCATAAAAATGTCTTTCGAAGAATTTCAATTTGTCAGCAGATAGTGTCGCCACATAAAACATTCCTTTGCATAGTGGCTTTCTGGTCTAGGAGTATGATTTTCGTTCATTCAATGAAAAATCCCAGATTCAAATTTCGGTTGAGCCCTTACAGTTGTCTGCTGTTTTGTAAGGTCGTTGTGGCTCACACAGAATCCTTTTTTCTGAGAATGCCAGTTTGTCAGCAGATAGTTTTGCCATATAAAGTTGCTGTTTTGCAGTGGCTCTGTGGTCTAAGGGTATGATTCTCCCTTAGGGTGCCCTTGATTCGTTAGAGAAAGATTTCTGTCTATCTGACGTCTTGTGAAATTCTTTCAATTTAGTGGCTCATTGGTCTATGGGTATGATTCTCGCTTCGGTTGCGAGAGGGCCCGGGTTCAATTCCCGGATTAGCCCTTGCAGGTGTAATGTGTTTTACAGGGCATTATGTCTTTCATAAAAACGTCTTTTAAAGAATTCCAATTTGTCAGCAGATAGTGTCGCCACATAAAATATTTCTTGCATAGTGGCTTGCTGGTCTAGGAGTATGATTCTCGTTCATGCCATGAGAAATCCTAGGTTCAAATTTCAGTTGAACCCTTACAGTTGTCTTTTGTTTTGTAAGGACGTTGTGGCTTACACAGAGGCCTTTTTTCTGAGAATGCCGGTTTGGCAGCAGATAGTGTTGCCATGTAAAGTTACTGTTTTGCAGTGGCTCGTTGGTCTAGGGGTATGATTCTGGCTTAGGGTGCCCTTGATTCGTCAGAGAAAGTTTTCTGACTATCTGATGCTTCTGACGCCATGTGAAATTTTATCACTGTATTGGCTCGTTGGTCTAGGGGTATGATTCTCGCTTCGGGTGTGGGAGGTCCCGGGTTCAAATCCCGGACGAGCCCTTGCAGGTGTTATGTGTTTTACAGGGCACTATGTCTTTCATTAAAATGTCTTTCGAAGAATTCTAGTTTGTCAGCAGATAGTGTCGCCACATAAAACATTCCTTTGCATAGTGGCTTGCTGGTCTAGGAGTATGATTTTCGTTCATGCAATGAAAAATCCCAGATTCAAATTTCGGTTGAGCCCTTACAGTTGTCTGCTGTTTTGTAAGGTCGTTGTGGCTTACACAGAGGCCTTATTTCTGAGAATGCCAGTTTGTCAGCAGATAGTGTTGCCATGTAAAGTTGCTGTTTTGCAATTGCTTGTTGGTCTACGAGCTTGATTCTCGCATTAGGTGCGAGAGGTCCCGTTTTCAAATCCTGGACGAACCATTGCAGAAGTCCCGGGTCCAAATGAAGCAAAAGCCCTGCTTCAATGTTTGTTAGATAAGGATTTCTGACCATCTGTTGCTTCTGATGTCTTGTGAAATATTCAAGCTTTTGTGGCTCGTTGGTCTAGGGGTATGATTCTCGCTTAGGGTGCGAGAGGTCCCGGGTTCAAATCCCGGACGAGCCCTTGCAGTTATTCTGTTGTTTTACAGGGCATTATGTCTTCCATAAAAATGTCTTTCAAAGAATTTCAATTTGTCAGCAGATAGTGTCGCCACATAAAACATTCCTTTGCATAGTGGCTTGCTGGTCTAGGAGTATGATTTTCGTTCATTCAATGAAAAATCCCAGATTCAAATTTCGGTTGAGCCCTTACAGTTGTCTGCTGTTTTGTAAGGTCGTTGTGGCTCACACAGAATCCTTTTTTCTGAGAATGCCAGTTTGTCAGCAGATAGTGTTGCCATATAAAGTTGCTGTTTTGCAGTGGCTCTGTGGTCTAAGGGTATGATTCTCCCTTAAGGTGCCCTTGATTCGTTAGAGAAAGATTTCTGTCTATCTGACGTCTTGTGAAATTCTCTCAATTTAGTGGCTCATTGGTCTATGGGTATGATTCTCGCTTCGGTTGCGAGAGGACCCGGGTTCAATTCCCGGATTAGCCCTTGCAGGTGTAATGTGGTTTACAGGGCATTATGTCTTTCGTAAAAACACCTTTCAAAGAATTCCAATTTGTCAGCAGATAGTGTCGCCACATAAAATATTTCTTGCATAGTGGCTTGCTGGTCTAGGAGTATGATTCTCGTTCATGCCATGAGAAATCCTAGGTTCAAATTTCAGTTGAACCCTTACAGTTGTCTTTTGTTTTGTAAGGGCGTTGTGGCTTACACAGAGGCCTTTTTTCTGAGAATGCCGGTTTGGCAGCAGATAGTGTTGCCATGTAAAGTGGCTGTTTTGCAGTTGCTCGTTGGTCTACGGGCATGATTCTGGCTTAGGGTGCCCTTGATTCGTCAAAGAAAGTTTTCTGACTATCTGATGCTTCTGACGCCATGTGAAATTTTATCACTGTATTGGCTCGTTGGTCTAGGGGTATGATTCTCGCTTAGGGTGTGAGAGGTCCCGGGTTCAAATCCCGGACGAGCCCTTGCAGGTGTTATGTCTTTTACAGGGCACTATGTCTTTCATTAAAATGTCTTTCGAAGAATTCCAGTTTGTCAGCAGATAGTGTCGCCACATAAAACATTCCTTTGCATAGTGGCTTGCTGGTCTAGGAGTATGATTTTCGTTCATGCAATGAAAAATCCCAGATTCAAATTTCGGTTGAGCGCTTACAGTTGTCTGCTGTTTTGTAAGGTCGTTGTGGCTTACACAGAGGCCTTATTTCTGAGAATGCCAGTTTGTCAGCAGATAGTGTTGCCATGTAAAGTTGCTGTTTTGCAGTTGCTCGTTGGTCTACGAGCTTGATTCTCGCATTAGGTGCGAGAGGTCCCGTTTTCAAATCCTGGACGAACCATTGCAGAAATCCCGGGTCTAAATGAAGCAAAAGCCCTGCTTCAATGTTTGTTAGATAAGGATTTCTGACCATCTGTTGCTTCTGATGTCTTGTGAAATATTCAAGCTTTTGTGGCTCGTTGGTCTAGGGGTATAATTCTCGCTTAGGGTGCGAGAGGTCTAGGGTTCAAATCCTGGGCGAGCCCTTGCAGTTATTCTATTGTTTCGCAGGGCATTATGGCTTTCATAAAAAACGTTTTTCGAAGAATTCCAGTTTGTCAGCAGATAGTGTCGGCACATAAAACATTCCTTTGCATAGTGGCTTGGTTGTCAAGGAGTATGATTCTCGTTCATGCCGTGAGAGATCCCAGATTCAAATTTCGGTTGAGCCCTTACAGTTGTCTGCTGTTTTGTAAGGGCTTTGTGGCTTACACAAAGGCCTTTTTTCTGAGAATGCCGGTTTGTCAGTAGATAGTTTTGCCATGTACAGTGGCTGTTACAGTAGCTAGTTGGTTTGGGGGTATGATTCTCATTTTAAGGTGCGAGAGGTCCGGCTTCAAATCCTGGACAAACCCTTGCAGAAGTCCTAGGTCCAAATGAAGCAAAAGCCCTGCTTTAATGTTTGTTAGATAAGGATTTCTGGCCCATCTGTTGCTTCTAATGTCTTGTGAAATAATCATGCTTTTGTGGCTCGTTGGTCTAGGCGTATGATTCTCGCTTAGGGTGCCCTTGATTAGATAGAGAAAGATTTCTGACTATCTGATGCTTCTGACGCCATGTGAAATCCTCTTAATTTTGTTGCTCGTTGGTCTATGGGTATGATTCTCGCTTCGGTTGCGAGAAGACCCGGGTTCAATTCCTGGATTAGCCCTTGCAAGTGCTCTGAGTTTTACAGGACATTATGTCTTTCATAAAAATGTCTTTCGAAGAATTCCAGTTTGTCAGCAGATAGTGTCGCCACATAAAACATTCCTTTGCATAGTGGCTTGCTGGTCTAGGAGTATGATTTTCGTTCATGCAATGAAAAATCCCAGATTCAAATTTCGGTTGAGCCCTTACAGTTGTCTGCTGTTTTGTAAGGTCGTTGTGGCTTACACAGAAGGCTTTTTTCTGAGAACGCCAGTTTGTCAGCAGATAGTGTTGCCATATAAAGTTGCTGTTTTGCAGTGGCTCGTTGGTCTAGGGGTATGATTCTCACTTAGGGTGCCCTTGATTCGTTAGAGAAAGATTTCTGACTAACTGACGCCTTGTGAAATTCTCCCAATTTAGTGGCTCGTTGGTCTATGGGTATGATTCTCGCTTCGGTTGCGAATGGTCTCAGGTTCAATTTCTGGACGAGCACTTGCAGGTGTCCTGTGTTTTACAGGGCATTATGTCTTTCGTAAAAACGTCTTTCAAAGAATTCCAATTTGTCAGCAGATAGTGTCGCCACATAAATATTTCTTGCATAGTGGCTTGCTGGTCTAGGAGTATGATTCTCGTTCATGCCATGAGAAATCCTAGGTTCAAATTTCAGTTGAACCCTTACAGTTGTCTTTTGTTTTGTAAGGGCGTTGTGGCTTACACAGATGCCTTTTTTCTGTGAATGCCGGTTTGTCAGCAGATAGTGTTGCCATGTAAAGTGGCTGTTTTGCAGTGGCTCGTTGGTCTACGGGCTTGATTCTTGCATAAGGTGCGAGAGGTCCCGTTTTCAAATCCTGGACGAACCATTGCAGAAGTCCCGGGTCCAAATAAAGCAAAAGCCCTGCTTCAATATTTGTTAGATAAGGATTTCTGACCGTCTGTTGCTTCTGAAGTCTTGTGAAATATTCAAGCTTTTGTGGTTTGTTGGTCTAGGGGTATGATTCTCGCTTAGGGTGCCCTTGATTCCCTTTAGAGAAAGATTTCTGACTATCTGATGCTCCTGACTCCATGTGAAATCCTGTCACTTTAGTGGCTCATTGGTCTAGGGGTATGATTCTCGCTTCGGGTGTGAGAGGTCCCAGGTTCAAACACCGGATGAGACCTTGCAGGTGTCCTGCGTTTTACAGCACATTATGTCTTTCATAAAAATGTCTTTTGAAGAATTCCAGTTTTCCAGCATATAGTGTCGCCACAAAACATTACTTTGCATAGTGGCTTGCTTGTCTAGGAGTATGATTCTCGTTCATTCCGTGAGAAATAAAAGGTTAAAATTTCGGTTGAGCCATTCAGCATATAGTGTTGCCCTGTAAAGTTGCTGTCTGAGAGAACTATGCTTTTAAGCCAGGGGTCACCAAACTTGTTCCTGGAGGTCTTAAAATGACAACCAAAGAGGTTGTTTACAGTTTTTTCCAGTTGTTTACACACATTTTCTGAAAGCATGTGTCATACTGTCAGAACTCTACACACAAATCACAAAACACACACACATTGGGCAAAACTCGTCAATTCTTCTGCAAAATGAAACTATAAGTTCAAAACAATGTGATTTCTTCTCAAAAAGGTATTTTGTTTTCAAATGACACACACAAGCTATCACATTAATAGACATTCATAAGATCAGTTGAACACTAATGTGCTTAATGTAAAACACTATGACCACTTCTACTCTATTCATCATAATGACTTTCTGTAAGCCTTCTTCTGTTCAGTGTTACACTTACTACAGACAGTACATAGACCTACAGAAGTGCATTGTAAAATTTTTCGAAAATTGTTTTTATACAAAACAAACAAATACCAAATATATTTTACTGTATTTTCCTCACAAAAACAGCGTACACAGTGTTCATCCCAACCAACTGTGGTCTACATATACCATCAACAGAAGTATTTACTAAATACAGTTACAGTAAAAAAAATAAATAAATAAATAAAAAAACAGCTATACTGCATTCTCTTTTCTGTATTGGTGTGGCCAAGCAGTGGGGGAAAGGTCAACTTGCATGGCAAATCCAGCCACGAAAAGCATGAACTGCTATAGCTTGGAGAAGGGGTATACGTGTGTTTGGATTTCGGTCATACACTTTTCATCTCCAGTCAGGAAAAATATCCTCAATAGGTTTGAGGAATAGAGAATATGGAGGGGGAGATAAACAACTTAAAAACATGGGTGTGCAGTCAACTAGTTGTGAATCAGATGAGCTCTCAAATGTAACTCAATTTGTCGCACTATCCATTATGCCTCAAAGCTATACAGTTTTATAATTCATTTCGTTAAGCTCTATAAAAAAAAAAGCACACGCACCACCTGAACTAAGGCGCTGCTGGGATTTGAGCCCAGGATCTCCTGTTTACAAGACAGACACTTTGACCAGCTAAGCCACAGCGCCACAAAAAATAATTGTAAGAGACATTTGCCCGATAACAAAAATCAAAGAAGAAAAAAATACACAACAAAAACCAGCATGTCAGGATGCAGAAAATGCTGACAAGATGGATGTGGTCTTATAGAGTCTGGATGATCATGTCTCAAACCTGACCGGTAATCTGGCCTCTGTTCAAGATCAAAGCAAAAAATGCATTAATTTATTTTTATTTAATCTATCCTTAATCATGTGTCAAGTGTTTTTTGGAACCTCCAGTTTCATTACATCCAAACCAACTGTCAGCTCGGAAAATGGAAATCATTTCATCTAAGACAATGGATAGTGCATTGGACTTCTTGGCTGTGATCTGAGTCATTTAAAGGTTGAGTTCAAGTCCCACCAGCGTTGCAAGCTTTGCCCTTTTTCTTTACTGACTTAGGAGTGGTGCGTTTCCAACATTTTTGACATCTGTCCATCCTGTTCTGCTTTTTAATTTCATTGCGCAGTGCAGGCTCAGATACTAGGGGTACTCTACAATGAAGCCGATGACATAATTGAGATGTTTTAAATAAGGGAGATTAGAAAACGGTGCAGGGCCAAGTAAGCTTAAGGAATGACTCAAAGGCAACCTGTGGTTTTGGGCAAAAGTGTCTACCACCTATTGTTGAGATCAAGCCTTTTGGATTTGTCGTACAAGAGCCTCTTTATGCATGACTTCTTAGCTCCCGTTTGTTGGTGGGGACAGGAAAATCAAGTATGGCAGCAACTTTTCCTTCAACTGGCTTTACTTGTCCTTGGCCCACCTGTTTTCCAAGGTAAGTAACTACAGCCTTTGCAAACTCACATTTTCACAAGTTTAAATTCAATGAAGCATCAGACAACTTTGTAAAAACTTGGTCAAGGGTGTTTAGATGATCTTCCCACTCGTCTGAATAGACCACCACATCATCTACGTAAACTTCACAGTTGGCAACTTCTGACAATACACGCTGCATTAAACGCTGGAAGGTTGCAGGTGCGTTACGCATTCCAAAGGCCATCACAGAATACTGGAGGAAATTGTCAGGGGTGACAAAAGCAGATATCTCTGAAGCTCGAGGTGTCAACGGCACCTGCCAATAACCTTTTAACAAGTCAAGCTTGGTGACATAGCAAGCAGAGCCAACCCGGTCCTCCATCAGAGGTAGCGGGAAGGAATCTGGTTTGGTGATATTATTTACCTTCCGGTAGTCAGTGCAAAAGCGGAAAGATAAATCAGCCTTGGGGACAAGTAAACATGGAGAGCTCCAAGAGCTCTGGCTGGGAGTTGCAAAACCATGCTGTAACAAGTAGTCAACTTCCCTCCTCATCACATCTCGTTTGAAAGGATTGACACGATAGGGATTTTGCTTGATGGGTAGAAATTCACCTACATCAATGTCATGCATGAGTATGGTGGTTTGACTTGGAACATCAGAGAACAGATTGGGATACTTGTTTATGAGCTCCACTATACTTGAACGCTGGTGCTGGGGCAAGTAATCAAGTTGGTAGTCCAAGTTAGCCAGTATAGCAGAATTATTCAATCGCATAGCTGACATTCGGTCCTCATTCACAATCAGATCATCCTCTGGGGAAAGGTATGCTGCAGTCAACACTGTAGGAACTTTAGTTAAGGTGCCAGGGTTAAGTGGTTCTTGTGCAGTGTCACTTACGATGTAGGATTTCAACATATTTATGTGACACACTCTAGTTTTCTTTCTACGGTCTGGTGTAGAGATGATATAATTGGTTTCACTCAGCTTCTTTTCGACAGTATATGGTCCAGTAAACTTCGCCTGCAGGGCTGTACCAGGTATTGGAAGCAAAACTAAAACCAAGTCTCCAGGCAGGAAGTTACGTTTCACACTCTTCTTATCATATCGACATTTCATCTTGGATTATGAATTCATCAAGTGAGTCTTGGCCACATCACAAGCCTTGTGTAGTCGTTCACGAAAGGTGCTAACATAGTCTAAGATGTTAATAGACTCTGGGCTTTTCGACAAAAACTGCTCACTTAACAGCTTCAGAGGCCCACGGATGGTGTGTCCAAAAACAAAGGTCTGCAGGGCTGAATCCTAAGGATTCCTGTACAGTTTCTCTAACTGCGAACAGCAACAAGGGCAAACCTTCATCCCAATCCCTTCCGGTACTCGTACAATATGCACGCAACATTGACTTTAAGGTTCGATGAAAACGTTCCAACGCTCCCTGTGACTCTGGGTGGTATGCACTGGACAGCTGATTGGTAACTCCCAATTCTTTACAAATTTGAGTAAATAATTTAGAAGTGAAATTAGTACCTCGATCAGTTTGGATGACTTTTGGCAATCCAAATGTTGAGCAGAACTTAACAACCTCCTTCACTATTGCCTTGGCTTTAAGAGATCTCAGTGGTATAGCCTCTGGGAATCGAGTGGCTGTGCACATCAGGGTCAGAATGTATTGATGTCCAGACTTCGACTTTGGTAGGGGGCCAACACAATCCAGAATCAGTCGTTCAAATGGTTCCCCCATGGCTGGAATTGGATGAAGCGGAGCAGATGGGATGGTTTGGTTAGGTTTTCCTGCAATTTGACACACATGACACTGTTTACAGAACTTTGACACACTTGATTTAAGTCCTGGCCAAAAGAAATATCGAGAAATGCGTTTGAACGTCTTGTTAACACCAAGATGTCCAGAAAGAGGATGCTCGTGGGCAAGCTGCAACACAAAAGATCGGTAAGTAGAGGGCAGAACAACCTGATAGATTGCTAAAGCATCATCCACATCACGATCCTTCCAGCGACGCATTAAAACATCATCTTCCCACATGAAAAAGATACGTGCATCACACTGCTCGCCTGGTTCGATGGCAGCTTCCACACAGGACTTAAGAGATGGATCCGACCTCTGAGATGCAGTCAAGTGTTCTTTATCCATTTTTAATGTCTCCACCTTAGAATCAGAGTTCAGCAAATCATTAGACACAGACTCAGGTTTAATCAATGAACATTCCAGAGATTCAACTGTGGGATTGAGGAATGAGTCAGCCAAGTCTATGACTTCCTTCCATTTTTGGCTCTGTGCTAGAGTCACTACACAAGCAGGAAATGCAGAAGGGTACTGGATAGCAACATCAGATTCAAGTGACACATCTGGTTTATCCACAACAATTGGACAAGGGAAAACTTTACCACCCGTCAAGTCATTCCCCAGGATAAGGCTTACTCCTTCCACGGGCAGTTCAGCTCGTACTCCGAGAGGAATGGTGCCTGTAACCAAATCAGACATTAGATGAACTGTATGCAATGGAACTTTTACACATCCCAATTCGATACCTCTGACTAACACATCAGTTCCGGCATACGTTTCTGGTGAAAATGGCAAAGCATCAGCTAGAATAAATGATTGCGAGGCTCCAGTATCTCTCAGAATTAAGATGGATTTGCCAATAGATTCTTTGCTAAGGGAAACAGTGCCATTGAAAAGGAAAGGTTCATAACCTGTATTTAGGATGGAACTGGTATCAGGAACTGATACTGATTGAGCAAAAGCCACACCCTTAGATTTTGCAGTAGCGAAATCAGATGATTTGAATCAAGACAGTAGAAACAAACACGCTTGTTACCAGAACGCTTCACTTCTGCTTTACGGCCTCTCTCTGGTATATCTCTTACATTGTTAGAGACCTCTTTCCCTGATTCAGGATCAAAGAACTGCCGCCTAGACTGACGTGAAGATGAAAAAACAGTCTTATGGGTCAAACCAAATTCATCAGCTACCACAGCTGCTTCAGAGAGTGTACTCATTTTCTGCTCATTCAGATGAACCACAAGTGATTCAGTTGCACTATTTTTAAATTCCTCCAATAAAAAGAGCTCTTGCAATTCCTCAAGGTTTGTAACCTTACTAGAAAGACACCATTTTCCAAAAAGAGCCTTCTTTTCTCGTGCAAACTCTACATATGTCTGTCTGGCTGATTTCATTAATGTTCGAAAGCGTTGCCTATATGCTTCTGGCACCAATTCATAAGCTCTCAACACAGCTGCTTTTACAATCTCATAATCAAGAGACTGTTCAATAGAAAGTGACGAACATACTTCTTGTGCTTTACCTACTAAATTGCATTGCAAAAGCAACCCCCACATATCCTTTGGCCATCCCAGCTTTGTAGCAATACGTTCAAAGGCAGTAAAATAAGAGTCTGCCTCTGTTTCTCTAAAAGGTGGAACAAGCTTAACATACTTCACAACATCAAAATTGGCTTGGGTATCATTACCTGAATCAAAATTAACAGTGCTAGACTGCAACTGTGAACTACTCAGCATTGGTGTAGAGGGAGCTCTAGTACGGTGGCGAGGAATAGGCTTAATGCGTAAAGCTTCTAACTCAAGCGTTTTCAACTTAATGTCTCGGTCAGCTTCAACTTCAATTGTATGCAGATGCACTAACTGGAGCTCACGTTCTTGTTTTTTTAACTCCAACTCAAGCTCTTTCAATTTAACAGCAAATCAGTAACAGATCTTTTTTCCTGCATCGATTAAAAACATCTGTAGATGGAGCAAGTGTAAATTCGGTCAAATCAAATTCCATTGCGTGTCCACACACACAAACACTCTTCCACACCAAAAAAAAAAGCAGCCAAAGCGTTCTACTCAACACCGTATGCAAGATACAAGAATACAAATAGGTGTGATAATGGAAGATTAACCAATCCAGATAAACTACTGCAACAACCAAAAATTGGTCCAAAAAAATTTTTTTAGTGAACAAGCCCCCAATAATATGTTACGTCTTACACAAGTCTAGGGGAAAATACAATGAACGCAACAATATTAATTTAAAGAGCACCAAACTGGGACCAGTCACAACACAACAACAAAGAGTAAAGTTCTAAAAAGTTTATTTACAAAACCAAACACACAATGTGTTAAGGAAGCTCTAGCTTCAGGAGTGGACTAAAGCCAAAATAACAAACAAAACAGGGTTCTGTCAGGGAGTAAAGCCTCTAAATAAACTACTAGAAAACAATGATGAAAATCAACAACAAAACTACACTGACTCCCTGACTGACCTCAAAACAGGAGAAAAAGTCCAACAAAAAGGAATGGCCGTCCACCTCCTTACTGCTTCCTGGGGGAAAAAGCAAAAGAAAGAAATCAAAGTTTAAACTGTGGTACTGCTCTTAGCCACAACACAGAACAAGTACCAATCATACACAAATTGCATCTCAAATCACAACAGTTCAACAGTTGTCAACAGCTATAATTCAACTGAAACCCAGCTAGTGCTCTGGAGAAAGGTTCCTCTCTAGCTCCTTTCTCAGCATCCAAGTGTTTGGCCTGTGTTTTTATCCCCTCTCACGTCTCCATAGTAAGTGAACACAGCTGTGGGAAGTAATCAGCAACCTGCTTGAAACTCAGGAGGGGAGGAGTCAAGGCAACAAAAGAAGAACAGGGAAAAAGACATTTGACACAATATAAACAAAAATAACTTAAAACTACGTCTCTCAACGTAACAATTGGTTTATTCTTCTTCGATTTGTGTTATCGGGCAAATGTCTCCAAAGGTCATTTATTGTGGTGCTGTGGCTTAGCTGGTCGAAGCGCTTCTCTTGTAAACAGAAGATCCTGGGCTCAAATCCTATCAGCGCCTTAGTCCAGGTGGTGAATGTGCTTGTTTTACAGAGCTTACCTGAATGCATAATAAAATTGTATAGCTTTGAGGCCTAATTAATAGTGCGACAAATAGAGTTAAACAACCTCTTTTATTGCCATTTTAGACTTGCTGTCTTTTTTTAGTCTCTGTGTGCAAAAACGTCTTGCCTTCTTTTAACTTCTTTTGACTTAGTTGGTCAAAGTACCTGTTTACTTTACAGCTGCCAGGGTTGCTTCTTCTTAAGAAATATGAGTGTTTACGCAGCAAGATGTTTAGCAGTCGGTTTTTTAACAAAACTCAAATCCTTAAGAACGCTGCTCGTTTAAGAGGACTTTGGACGATGGCTTTATATAGCATAGTGTGGTAATGCCTAACCAATTGGACTTTAATATTTCAAGTCCAGACATTCACACATGCAGCGCTACCGTTGTTACTTTTTTTCTTTTTTCGATTAAACAATTAGCCCCTGTCAAGGTTGTTTGGTGCTGTGGCTTAGTTGGTCAAAGCGCCTGTCTGGTAAACAGGAGATCCTAGGTTTGAATTCCAGCAGTTCCTTGTCCGCAGTTGGCTGTTTTTTCATAGGCCAGAGAGTACCAAAAAGTGCTTTCTCTGCAACAGTGCTAGAGGCAGCAGAGTACTGAGGCTCTCTGACGCAATGGATATTGCATTGGACTTCTAGGCTGTGAGCTGAGCCATTCAAGGGTTGTGGGTTTGAGTCCCACCAGAGTTGCAAGCTGTGCTCTTTTTCTTGACTGACTTAAGGTGTGATGCTTTTCCAACATTTTAGGCATCTGTTGTCATGTCTGATTGGTCTGATGACATTAATCATATGAGACACAAAAAATCACTGATGTATTCTGATATTCCTATGCGTAAAAGCACAACTCTTAATGATGAAGCGAAACGTAAGAGGAAGGAGAGGCGTCACCGGCAGAGGGCGCGTCGAGCCAACAAACCAGCTGGACGAACTCTCCGTGAACCCATTGCTACTTCTGATGACCCTCTTGCTCGTAGTCAAACTCTAAAGGAACTCCCTACTCGTACTTTTGCAGAACTTTCTACCGAGTTCGCACACCTGAATCTAAGTGCATAACTTTATAGCACATTATAAATCAAGGCTGATATTAAATTGCCTAAATGTTGATTTATATGATACAATGTACTCTTGAAGACTATATATCTGTCTTCTTACTGTTCAACTGATTTAGCATGCTCCTTGAATGTATGATTTAAGTAGTTTGTGCACCTATGTTTAGGGTTGATTTATAAACACAGTCACTGCGACACTGGGTATAAAAGCTGACATGTACTCATCAGCTTTGCGCTTTTCCGACTTCTGTATACTGGGGTTGGTTGCCCTTTATCCTCAACGGAGGATAAAGTAAGGATTTTGTTTCTGTTATTGGTCTTTTGTTTATTCTACTTTTTCCCTAGATTTAATTTTATTAATAAAAGTATATTTTATTTCTTATCTTCACTGGAGTGGACATTGAATTCATTCTCCAGAACCCATCAAAGTTACCCTGTGTGGTAAAGTATGAATCTAATTTGTTCTTTTGCAAAATACATTCTAAAGACGATCTTTTAACTGAACTCTAGCTAACAAATATAGCAAAGGGAGGATCCTTATTTTATCTTCGTTTAATTAGGGTGATTAAATAAAGGCGAATCAGCACAGTGTCTGTAGCTCCGCTCACTCTTCGCCTCTTTGCCCTTGTAAAAACAAAATGGCGATGGTTAACCGCGCCTACTTGTGGCTTCTTTTGCACTCTTCAGAAACCTATGGGGGATGTCACGGATACTACGTCCATATGTTTTACAGTCTTTGCCTTTAACCTGCGACGTGCATACCTTTTTGTTGTTGTTTTTTTTTTACATGAATAAATCAATGCTGTCGTTCACCTTTTACGGCGGTCTGTTTTACAACTATAGATTAGGCAAAAACATCGAAAAAAAAAAAAAAAAAGCTTGTTAGTTAATCTCGTTCAGGCTGTCAATCAAATCCATTGACTCTGCCCACTGTGTCAACCTTAGGTAATTTGATTACGGTAAATAAAACAATTGTTTTGACCTTTAAATTGTTAAAATGAGATTTTGCCCAAACTTTTTGGCAAAACAGATCACCCGCGTTGCTCACAAACTTTGTTATATGTCGCAGAAAACACAATTTGGTTGTTTGTTTTTTTGTTTGTCGCCGATTTAATTATGAAATATGGGCACCTTTCCACTGAGGTCAAGTTGGTTTTTATATTCACACATTCGGACCTTGACCGTTCCAATATGATTTCAGGCAGGATTCTTTGCAAAGTCTAAGTGGAGAAATCATATTAGCATATGAGACATGTTTACAGTCAATGAAGTTACTTGGTGGTGCTCTGTTGCTATCAGTCTCACCGGCGATTTCAGATTCATATATTGTTCATGATAATAGCCTAAACAATGTAGGCTTTGCGCCATTCAAAGTTGTCACTCTTCAAAAACGGACGAATGCGTGAATACGAAAGCAACTTTACCTCGATCAGATTTCCTCCGATTATCTGAGAAATCTGATTTGCAACATGATGGAGGTATAGTTGGTTTTATGATCGCACATTTTGTACAGTTGTCACTGAGATAGAGGTAAAGTTGGTTTTACATTTGGATAGTCAGACATTCTCCTTAATGGGAAAATGTCAGAAAAGTATACCTTGCAAATTTTTAAATGGGGAAGTCATAAGCAGCCAGTGATTATCAAAAGTACAACAATGTTCTCAGTGAACAACAGTGTTAATGTTGTTTTCAAGTCAAATTTGCATGCTCATTTGCCCATCGAATATTCATAGTAACATGGTAAACAATATAGAGACTGCTAAATGGAAAAAAAATGTGTGACTACAAAACCAACTGTACCTCAATGTCACGGAGCCATACACAGCACTAATGCTTGTATTAGCAATTGAGGTAACGTTAGAGCTGGCTTTTCTAGTTGCACATTGGGACCTTATGCCTAATGCTGTCATTTCAGAAAAGTATTCGTTCGCAAGTTCTAATATCTGTATAGTGTGTACCTGTTTTTAATAGGGGACACACACACGCATGCACACACGCACACACACACACACACACACACACACACACACACACACACACACAAGCACGCAAAGTGCAATGAGAAAGTTTGACTATCTCTTTAAATTGATCCATTTGTTTGAACAAGCTTGTCATTGATGAGAATTTGTTGTTAACATGAAGATGCTGCCCCTGCTGTTGTTTTCAGTCACAAGAAACGATGGACAATACCGATGCTGATGCATGCATGATGTGACCTAAAAGTTATATCACAATATACAGTGCAGACAAATAACCCATGATGCTCTTTGTTCCTCCAGATAGAATTGCTGTTCACTGCCTCAAGTGCCTGACGGTTCAGGAAGACCTTGCAGGGCACTTGAGGCAGTGCATGAGCGGCGGCAAGGAAGCCCTGGTTGTTGAGGAGGTGGCTTGTGCCGAGGAATCGCGCGCCAGGTTTGTCGGAGAGGGGAGGGTGATAGACCTGGCGGAGGAGAGGGGACCCCACCTACGGCTCCTTGGCCGAGTACTTCAGGGCCAAGGGCTTCCTCGTCGTGGAGCAGCAGATTCCAGTCATGTATGTAGGCATGCGTGCAGAGGGTGAACTGTGAACCATAACATGCATCACAAACACACATGAACGGCAATATTTTTTCAAAGTCAGTTTTTTTTTTGTTTTTTTTTCTTTCAGTCAATGTCACCTCGTCAAGTCTTTAAATGACACAGTAATGTAAATGCAAGTAAAACTTGTGTTTAATAAAAGAACCAAAAAAAAAAAAAAACATGCGTTTGAAGGCTTCGGCTGTTCTCCGGCACTTGCCGACTGTTTGCAAATTCAAGACCATGGTGTTTCCGAGTGACCAATCTGTTTCTGATTAATAATAGCCTAAGCATAGCTGAGTTCAAGCACTTCAAATATGAAATATATTAAAACCATTGAGAAAATAATAAATAACAACAACAACAATAAAAAGTTTAAATTATTTACATAAGATACATGAACTTACATTAACCACTTCTTATGGTGTGTAGGGTGTATACATATTTTGCAGCTAGTCTAGTTATCAATTTGTCCTCTCTCAAGTTCAAGTTGTTTTATTGGCATGACATTCAGTACAGTATTGAAAATGCACATCAAATATTCTGTTTATTAAGAAGGTTCCAGTTGTCCCAGAAATTGTTGGAGTCAACAGATTCTTCAATTGTTTTGAGCAGTTTTTGGGTGTACTCTACTTTCTTTTTTCTGATTATGTTTTTATATTTTTTTAAGCTCCTCGTAGTACCGAAGACGTAAATCTGTATTCTCTGGTTGCCTGTGTTTTTGATTTGCTAGTTGTCTTAATTTTTTCCTAATTGTTTTACAATCATACAAGTCATACCATTTTTCATTCTCTTGTTTTTGTTTAAAGGTTTTCTTAGTAGTTTTAATATTAGACATCTTTGACAAATAGTCAAATATGTCATTTATGTTTTCTACAGCTACATTGTTTCCTGGAGTATTATGATGTCTGTCTAAAATAATTTTCTTAAAATCCAAGGAGTAAACTTTACACCTAAGACTGGATGAGTTAACACCCTGGATATTTCACAGTGAGATTGTCAGCGGTTTGATTTGGTCAACAAAAAAATTCCTCTTGAATAGAACCAATCCATAAAATACCTAAATATCATATACAGTCATTTATATTAACAAGATTATCTAGAGTACAAGCAATTTTGAGTATTTTACTCACAACTATTCCATCAGGCGTGGGCAGATTAAACTGAGTGTCCACTGGCTGTTTTAGTGCTGCAGCATAGCTCAGTTTTCCCTGTTCTTGTCTGGTGTTGTCACCCATAACTGGGGCATCTCTAAGTACAAGCTGTTTCCTCTGCTAGTGGTGTGGTGGTAATACAAGATCCTGCTGTTGTTGATGAGGGTGTGGGTACTGAGGGTGTAGGCGTGCTGGCACAGGGTGTGGGTGCTGAGAGTGTGGGTGCACTGGCACTGGGCGTGGGTGCTGATGTTCTGCTGGCACAGGGCGGGGATGGTGAAGGCATGGGTGCTCTCTCTCTCTTTTTGTCTCTCTAACTCTCTCTCTCTCTCTCTTTATAATAGCTAGTTAAACTACATTCTAATATCATCAACAGTGGGCATTTTGATACATTTTTAAACATAACTGAAGTTAAGTTTTTTTTTTTTCTTTTCAGCAGCAGCAAAAGTCCCTACCCCTCCACAATGGAGGCGGATATGGCTGAGGTTGCCCGTCGCCTCAGCCAGCGGTGCGAGCTGCCTCCCAGGACCCAGATGGAATTTCGCAGCTTCTGCGTGGCCACACTAGTGTGGCTACACCGTCTGGGTCCTGGAAGCGTTAGGGAGCTTAAGGTAAGGCCAGCGCCAACACCTTTGAGTTTGAAAACACTGATTTGTTTGCTTGTTGAGCCCTGTAACAGGCCTCATATCTGTTCTTACGCTCTACACGCACAGGAGCGGGAGTGGCTGGGCAGGCGGCCAGAGGGGGACGCTGTCATCCTGACGCTTCCCAGCGAAGCCGTGAGCCTGAGCCGGAAAGAGAAAGAGGCAAGTTGATCCTAACCAAAGATAATTACCATAAAAAAAAATGAATGACTAAAACTGTCTGGTGAGAAATGCTAATGTAGAACATTTTAACTCGTGATTAAACTGATGAGCGCGTATGTTGTAAAGTGTAACATGTCTCGTGTGTAACCTATGCACCTCTCTCTTTTGCCGCAGTGGCTGGAGTGCTATTTCAGGCACGTCCGGCCACTCTGCCTTAAGGCTTACGCTGCGGGAACAGATGACAAAGGATGCTTCTTCCTGGGAGCGTCAGGACTCGCCCTTACTAACCCCACCGCAGACATCCAGCGCCTGAAAGCAAAGCAAGTGTTCTTGTCAGCTATTAATGTTTTTAGCCTGTTATTTTGTGTGTAAATTTCCACCCATGCACTTTTCAGGAATTACTAATACATGCATACATACTAGAGCTGCACGATTCTGGCTAAAATGAGAATCTGAATTTTTTTTTGCTTAAAATAAAGATCACGGTTTTCTCACGATTCTATAGATGTAACATAAAGGTCTGGTAAAAACAAACATATGGCACAGCATCGATAATAATATTATGTGTAGATCTAAATAGTTCTATTCTACTTATAATACTTCTGATGTTGAATTATTATGTTTGAGATATATGTTTGCAATCTGTCATTGACAACATCATTAGACAGTTTTATTCACTGGTAAAATCAGACATTTGTCATTATTAGATTATATTCAACAATATATTGGCCAGAGTAGTTATACTGACACTGTAAACATTTATTTTCATGCACAACTGTGTGTTCGCTATGAAAGAAAAGACATCAAATGCTTGTCATAATCATAACTCTATAATGCGATATGATCATTTAAATGAAGTGGACACTTTCGGATTCATTTTGACTGCTGTTCATACTTCGCACGCTGCTCCCAAACGATCATTCTGTGCCACAAACTGAATATTATTTACAACTTTGTTACCTGTTACTCACAACATATGCAGGTTCTGTTAACTAAGGTAGACACGCGCACGCCCTCTCTGTGATAACAGCTCACGTTCAGCAGCTCACATCATGTGTGATTTCCCGGCCGCGAAAACATCATTATATGAAGACAAAAATTTAATTTTTTAGGTAAATTATACCTTATAAATACTGTATGTGATTCATTTAACATAATTTGGAGGTGTCCATGTCACTGAGTAATGTATGTGAAACAATGAAAAGACTCGTGCAGCCGCCTTTTCTTCTCTCTGAACTTGAAAATATGATTGACAGAATCGTAGAAATGCTGGATTAGGATCGTCTAGGGGGTCGAATCGAGATCACGATCTTTTAACGATTAATTGTGCAGCTCTAATACATACATACATACATACAAGAAAAAAATTGACCGCATATTCTGTCTGGCCCCAGCCATCACTGACATCTTGCTCTATACATTTCAACAGGTACGTCAAGAGGCAGCCCCCACCGCCGCTTGACCTTCTTCTCCAGCTGGCGAGGAGAGGTACAGTACAAGGGGGGGTTGGAGAAAAGAAAAGCAATAGTTGCGTTATTGGCATGACAAATGTTACAAATGTATTGATAAAACAGTTTTAAAGTTTACTTAAAAAGTAACACACACACACACACACACACACATACATATATATATATATATATATATATATATATATATATATATATATATATATATATATATATATATATATATATCAAACAGTAAATAGTAGTAAAAATAAATAAAAAATCTATAATATATTTAACAATCTGTACATTTAACTATCAACATTTTAGGATAAAACAGTAATAAAAACAATAAGTCAAAAAAGTTAAAGATTTATCGTTTTCTCTCTCTATCTCTCTCTATTCCAGGCCGTCCACCTCTGACCTGCAACCCCCTCCGTTGCCTCCACCTCGTTATTGGGGGGCTTTTCAGGACAAGTTTCCAATCAACTTGAATGGGAAGCCCCCTAGTATGGCAGAAGCAGCCACTACCACCACTGGAGGAGGGAGCAGTACAAACTCCGAACGCGCCATCTCCTAGGTAAGTGCTCACCTTTATGGCGTCCGCATAGGGTCATTAAGATGACGCTGCAACGTGCACTCATCTCACTGAACGTGACGTCTGCCGAACGTGACGTCTGCGTCTACCGAACGTGACGTCTGCCACATTCTGTTCAGCTGCCTGAGAACGTGACGTCTGCCACTTTAATGTTCCGCTGACTGAACGAGACGTCTGCGTGTCGCCTGCCACTTTACTGTTCCGCTGCTTATTCCAGCTTTATTTTACCTATTAGTTCTCTATTATTGTTTTCACTTATCCTCAGTTATGTTTAATTTGAAATTGAGTTCTTTTTACCATTTTTATTCACAGCTTTTTATTTCAACTGGTATATATTTATAAATATTTATACAAATGATATAAACATTTTGGTATGCTATTATTAAATGTCAATTTAAATAACATAAACAATATTCGTACAGTTATAATTTTATGTAGTTGTACAGTTTGTCAAGTTTTGACTGACAGGTGTTCTGACATAATTATACAAAAAAAATGTACACCTCAAAAGTCAAGAGCATGCTCACTTTATAATTATTATTATTATTATTTTGTACTTTTATAGAATAAATGTTTTTGCAGGTACAACCCGGGCGTATTGTAGAAACGTAGTCCCGCGGACGTTTCTGGAGGCCGCGGAATATGTCCCGGCGGGTACGTACAGCTGCAGTTTTTGTTTTTGCGAATCCGCGAGAGGCCGCTGTTGTGCACTTTTTCTCATCTCAAAAGTCTCTCGCGGGCGCGACGCGTCAACCCGTCAGAGGCCGCTGTCCGACTGACCAGATCATTGACTGCGCGACTCTTTCCCTCAACCCAACCAATTTTACCAATTGACCCGCCTGCCCGCTCGCTTCCCTGAACCCGAGCAACAGTTTACAAAAGCCTTCCAAAACAAGAAAAGCCCTGATTTTTTTTTTTCTACCGGAAATGTAGAAAAATGTTGGAATGTGTTGCACTTACATATGTTGTATCACATTTATTTTCTCTAAGTAACGTTACTGAAAATTACCACATACATCACAAACATTCCACGTTTGTGTCGGGTAATTAAATCGTCAGCTGTTCAGCAGTACCTGTTTCTACCGGCAGGTGGGAGTGGCACTGTTGTCTCATGGTTTTAAAAAACTCCGCTACTGCACTTCATTTATTCATTGTTTTAAGGGGCTAAAGTTGATGAGGTAATAATATTTTTTTTCTCTTTTGCGAAAGTGAATAGTTCTAACTACAGATGAAGCTTAATATTTGTTTCCACAGTATAAAATGTGTGTAGTTTTGTTGAAATAAAATAACTGTAATCGATCATATCAATGTAAATACATGCGAATTAGTCAGTAAAATGTAAATTGTACTAGCTTTCTAGATATGAAGTAGATATCTAGGCATAGTTTTCGAGATATAATATGGCCAGTCACTTCTGTTTCTGTAATAAAATCACAGTGAATTAATGGATCTAGCTTATTATTTCATAGCTACATTCTACTGTAACATGCTATGTCAGTTAGCAGGGGATTATAAATCGACTTTCTTATTAAAATACCTAAGATGGCTGGAAGAACACATATAGTTGAAGTCAGAATTATTAGCCCCCCCTTACCCCTAATTTTTGTTTAACGGAGATTTTTTTCAACACATTTCTAAACATAATGGTTTCAATAACTAATTTCTAATAACTGCATCAATTTATCTTTACCATTATAACTGTAAATCATATTTGACTAGACATTTTTAAGACTATACAGCTTAAAGTGACATTTACAGGCTTTAAATGCAGGGTAGGTAGGCAAGTTATTGAATAGTGATGGTTTGTTGTGTAGCTTGAAGGGGCTAATCATTTTGACTTAAAAATATATATATTTTTTTAAATGCAAAATTGCTTTTATTCTAGCTGAAATAAAACAAATGAGACTTTCTCAAGAAGAAAAAAATATTATCAGACATACTGTGGAAATTTCCTTGCTCTGTTAAACATAATTTGGGAAATATTTAAAAAAGAAAAGAAAATTCAAAGGGGGATAATAATTCTGTATAAAACATTCATTGTCGCAGTCGTGTAAATGATCAGTTAAAGTCTTGTCATGTTTATTCAGATCTTATTTTTATTCAACTACAGCAATAGCTGATGCCTTCATCCATATTAGGGATTTCCTGGACTGTTCATCTTCTTTGTGAGGCATATATAATTTCTGCTTAAGTATGAATAAAACGGGGATTACATGTATTTAAAGTGCTACAATGCCCACATCAACCATTTTGAGGAAAACTGGAAAAAAAAATCCCTCTAAAGTAATTTGTAGTAAACATATTTTTAGCATATAGATCTTTATTTAAATTTTTTTGTAATATTTTTTATTAAGTTGTTATTATATCAAAAAGAGTAGCCTATTGAATATCAATATTTTGCATGGTATTGAATTAAAAAATTCCAGTATCTTGACAACACACCTAAGGTAATCACTCTGTCCAACATTTTTGTAGCTTTGTATCACATTGGATAACAACTCACTCTATAAAATAAATCATATTTTCAGTTTTGAAGACATGCAGAAAATTACATTTTCAAAAAAAGTAACAAAAAAACTTGTGGTGTGATATGGCTTATAACAGACTAGTAAATGAGAAGTGGGTTAATTTATCAATGTTTTTTTCCTTTTTGGTGTTACAAGTCACAAAGCTTCACAATTAATTGTTAAACTGTCAACTCAAAAACCCTTTATTTATTATTAAACCATTTACAATCCTATTATTAACATTACAGTAGATCACCTTATGTAAGTGAGGGTATATTAGTGGGGTGAATTAGAACGTCTTTTTTGTGTGGTTAGGGGATACTTTTTAGGGGCTAAGCCCCTTATCCCTTTCGACCCTAGCAACACCCCTATAGCAAATGTTTAGGCAAATTTATAAAATTATGTAATTGTCCTTTTCTTACATTATCAATTGCTTGTGTCATGTTGCTCAAAAAGTGTAATTATTTGTTGAATAGTGTAACCCAGTAGTCACCAACCTTTTTAAGCCCAAGATTTCCTAGTTCAACCTTGATGATATGGAAGGTCTACCTAAAGATAAACAGGTAGAAGACAGCTTTTTCCTTGAGCCCTTTATTTCATTTTTTTGTATCAATATTCTTACACATTCTTCAGTCTTCACATTTGGAATATTTACTCCATCTCCTTTTTTTTGCCTTTACCATTTTAACCTTAAGTGTGTGGAATATTTTAAATCCTCATATCTTATATTTGTTAAATACATTAAATTTTAATGTCACTGTAGGGCTTTTATGAGTCAAATTAAATAATTTACACTGCAAATAATTTTGAGATTAATGTTTCAAATACATTTTTAATGTGCTAAAAATGTTGGTAAAAATTTAATGTCACCAATATAACAATGTACTTTATCAGTATTACCTGATGTAAACTATGACAGTCATTGAACAAGACTGGACTATATGTATATTAATTATTTAAATTTTATCATCACAAATTGACTGTTTTTGAGTGCTTAAACACAATTTTTTTTTTTTTTAGTGTACACAAAAACAGCAGGTGCTATGAACATAGTATTTTATTTACCACAATTACAACACAAAAAAAAAATGTTTTTGCATGACAAAGAACACTAGAAACTAAAAAGAACAATATACACTGCAAATTTTAGATAGTAGATTTAACTACCTTGGAGTTAAAATTAACACTCCCTTAGAGTTTATATGGGAACCACTATAAGTATTAAAAATAACACTTTTGAAAGTGTTAACATTGTCAACACCAAGAGAGTGTTAATTAACAAACTCTTATTGTGTAAAATATCTGTTAAATTTCTGAAAAAATACCAGCAGCTGTGGTTGCCAGAATCTTTCTGTGAAAAAGATGGAAGTTTTATATAACTGTATAAGTTTACAAAAAATAACCATATTTCATGAACTAACACATTGTTTATTTTACAAAATCATAGCTTAGTGCATAAAAATGTGAAGTCTTTAGATGCAATAATGTTTTCATGTGTGATTCCAATTAGCAAACAGATTTCGACTGCATTAGTAACTACACAGTTACCTTTAAACAAAAGAAGATGCAGCATTACATCAAATACTCTCAGTTCATCTTGGACTTGAACAGAGACGCTATTATCCTCCACAATGGTGACACAAAAACTGTTTTGCTGTTTTTCTGTCTTTTTTCTTCATTTTTAGATTTTACGGAAAAATACCAGCAGCTGTGGTTGCCAGTAATCTGCTGTTTTTAACATTCATAAATTGTTTAGAGAATATTTCTGTTAAAAGCACATTTAACAGTCTGTATTTTTATCGATCTCACACTGCAAATTTTAGATTTGGTAGATTTAACTACCTTAGAGTTAAAATTAACACTCCCTCAGTGTTTATATGGGAACCACTATAAGTGTTAAAATAACACTTTTGAAAGTGTTAAAATTTTTAACACCCAGAGTGTTAATTAGCAAACTCTTATTGTGTAAAATATCTGTTAAATGTATGTCAAAATACTGGCAGCAGTGGATGCCAGTAATCTGCTGTTTTCAACATTTTACATTCGTAAATTCAGTTTCCAGAATATTTCTGTTAAAAATACATCCCATAGTCTGTATTTTTCATTCGAACACACGTAAGCCTTACATTCCAGAGCAAAATCCTCACTAGTGTCCTCACTACAGAGGGCTGAACACTCAGACAGTGATGAAGTTAATGAGACGATTAAGTGTCTAATTAAAGGAGGATTGAGAATTGTTGATGAACAACTGTTAACAAACAGAATCACTGAAGGAAAGAAAAACACAAGCCAAAACCAAAGATGAAATCAACTCAGAAAAAAAAACTCTAAATAAAATAATAATCAATAAAAATAAAACAAATTACACAATAAAAAATGTTATTTTTCAACATCTTTTAAAAAAAACTCATCACATTAAACAACTTATCATAGAGCTTCACCTATTACTGACCTGTGACTTTATTTCTGTCATGTGAACAAAAGCTCTTAATGAAATTTCTGTTGTTCATTTGAAGTCACCACGATGGAGGACAGAGTCTGCTTTAGTCAGGCTCTTCAACTTCTTACTATAAATGTCTTTTATTTTGACTGCTATAGTTGGTGTCAATTACACTATATAAACATATAGCATGGAAAGCCGAAAGAAAATTAAAGTGTCAGTCTGAAGAGTTTGTTAATGATAACATAGCCATCCTTTCCTGCGTGTTTTCTAATTCAATATCATATTAGTTATGTGTGAGAAATAAATAATATACATAAATGAAACCACTGAAGCTCCAATAAAATAAAAACAATATTTACAATGAGAATGTTTGATCTATGGGAGAACTCAAAAACGCACAGACATCAATAATTAGTCTTTGAATCTCAATGATGGTGACAAACAAAAAAATAAAAATCAAGTAAAAAAAACACTACTGAAATATCACCTCCCAAAAACAACACAAAATAAAGGAAAAGAAAGAGATTGTAAGAACATAAAGCTGCATAATTTATTCATGCTGCAATGCAGGCTGGGAGCTTTGTACTATGCTGGCACCCAGCATGCATTGCGGCATGAACTATGCAGCTTTTTTTTTTTAGCAACCACGGTTGAGGTTCCTATCCTGATTCTTGATGTCTGTGTGTCATAATGCACAAGCTGGAGCTTGAATGTTTAGTGCATGACACTCTAATTAATTTTTTGTTGAATCTTTTATGAAGAGCAGCAGACTGCCAGTAGTATTGTCCCATGCAGTTTTAAAACAACTATATTTACATATCTTTATGAATCAACTTATTAAACACCTGAAATTATATCTAGAACAATTAAGCATAAACGTATAGTTTCTCTTGATCTTTCTTGCTATAGCTAATGAGTTTTAGAAACATTAGGATATAAGAGTAAAGCTTCAAGAGCTCAAATAAGCAGCCTCTGATCTCCATGATGGTGAGGTCAAATTAAATATTTTAATAAAAAAATATTCTTACAGAAATGAAGTCAAACTGTAATCAGTGAAGCTGCTTATGCTATTATTTAATGGAGTTGTTTAATCCTCTGTTTTAATTCAGTTGGTTTGGTGTGAGGCTGTGTCTGTAGTTTTATTTCTTCCTTCAATTTCTTATTCCTTCAGTGATTGTGCTTGTTAACAGCAGGTGTTCAACAGCAGGTGTCTGAATTCACTTATTTGTGGTCATTCACTCTGTCTAGTGGACTAAACTAATTGACTAATTTAAGGGCCAGGTGAATGAGGGTGTGGCGAGATTTCAGACACTCTGATTAGTTTCTCAAATACAAGGGTTTTCTACAAAGGTAGATACATGTTACTCTGTGTGACAAGGAGGCAAATCAGCTTCTAATGCCGATCTAACTCTAGAATTTTAACACTTTACTCTGAATTACCTCAACACTTGAAATTTAACACCAATGAATTTGCTGTGTAGCAGTACTACATAAGGTAAGCATAAAAAACAAGCCCTTTTTCCTTAGTAAGGGCTTAGACTTGCCAGGATTAGGCCGAAGACCAATTAGGACATTTAAGTAAGTTTTATAAACATGCTTAAAAAAATTATTGGTGTGCATCTTGAGACAAAACAAAGGCACTGATATTAAACAATCAATCACTGCATTTTTTTTCAGTAGAAACAGCTCAGACTTACTTTTTATTGGAGGACTAGGCTTAAGCCTTGTCTGTGAAACCGGGGGTAAGAGTCTTATTTTTGTTACAGACATATTTTTAAAAATTTCATATTCAATAATATGTCACAACTGTGTAGGGCTGAGACCAAAATATTGATTTCTTTATTCTAATATATTCAAATGTTTATGAGCTGCTATCCACTTTTAAATCCCTAGTATCAGTCTTGACCCCTTGGCTATTGTCAGATGAATGAAGAAAACCTTATGAAATACCTGTATAACATACCATTTAATAAACGCTAATGATCTTTGAGGTTTGTAATTGTTGATACCAAATTTAAGGAATAAATAAATCATTTTGGTTAAATGTGTGCTGAGCAATGTAACTCCATAGATCAAACACAAATATACCAAAATGCTTTTTCTAACGCTTTAATACTACTTACAATGCGAAGTGATCTGAGGCGCATTGCTGGCGCATTGCTATTTTGAGAAACTATAATAGATTTTTCAATTGACCAGAACAAATCCGGCCTAAAGTCGATCGCAGAGTGCGTTAGTTGTGCGCCTCGCTTATACACTGCTTAATACACACAAGATGTAGAGCAGAGGTGGGACCAAGTCATTGTTTGGCAAGTCACAAGTAAGTCTCAATTCATTGCCCTCAAGTCCCGAGTCAAGTCCCGAGTCAAGACAGGCAAGTCCCAAGTCAAGTCCCGAGTCAAAGGCAACAAGTCTCAAGTCAAGTCCAAAGTCCTGCAGTTTGATTTTCGAGTCTTTTCGAGTCTTTTTAACAGAAAAATAAAATATATACAGATTAGGTATGGTTGTAAGATCTGTATTAATTAAACAAACCTTTTTTTATTAAAGAACATTGCTCAGATATATAAAAATACAAATGCAATTTTCTGAAAAAGTACTGAACAGTGCTGCGTCTCGTCTCCACAGCATAATGCACAAGAACGAGTTCCACCAAAAAAAGACTCCATTTTGCCTCACATCACACAGAAATTGCAGGTCTACTGCTGTCTAATTCATTAAGTTTAGTTGTGCCCGTATGTTATGTCTTCGGTGATCAACTTGAGATTAACCAAAATTACATAACCTCAATGAGGCAGCAGTAGACCAACTCCTGTATATGCCGCAAAGTTAAATTGAGTGAAATTGGAATTTTGTCAATTGAATCTCGTGTGTGCTAAAAAGATATTGCTGCAAATCTGTCTTGCAGCAATGTAAAATGGTAGCACATATTGTTAATGAAGTAGGCTACTTCATACAAACAATAACGTTGTTTTCTTCACATAGCGTTGAAGAGCTTTGCTCTCTACCTTGTGTGATGCTCGTGCACGGATTTCCTCTGTTTGTGGACAAAACTGATTGCGAGTTCTCAAATTTTCTCTCGCTCTCAAATATGCACTGCTCACACACAAATTTTCTTGAGCGCTCTCAGAGATTATATGCAAACTCACAATTTGTGTCGTGTTCCCTCTTCCTTTTATGCTTTTTGATATGATTCATATTGCTGCACTGTTTAATAACAATAACCAAAATACTAAAATAGACTTACATATTAAATGTTTAATCTAATAAACCATAACATTTTTGGTTGTTTTATATGATGAGATATTTTCAGTTTCAAACACTTAAAGACAGAGAATAGACCAGTGGTGCCCCCCTGAAAATTTGCTTAAGGGGGGCCAGAAGAGGCCAGCTACGTCAGTGGCACCAATCAATCCACAATAATTTAGTGGCTGCTATTTATTTATTGAAATATTGCATTGTATTGCATTTATGTAAGTAGATTTAAATAAATAATGTCAACAGCAAAATCATATCGGGTTGGCCACAGGGGTGGCTAGAGTTTACACAGGGGTAACACCCCTTGTAAAGGGGTTTACACCACTATAAGGCACCCCTGGAATAGATGTTGGATGTAAAGAATACATTTTATTTTAAAAGCATTTAAACAAAAACTAATGCAAGCAGAAATGTAACTGTGATAAAAATAAGGAAACACTTGAAAAGGTATTATAGTCTACTGTAATCTCACTATCAATCTCATTTTATCATGGCAGCTAAAATAAAGTAAACTAGTGTCTGCTGGCTTCCACTTTGCTGATGAGATTGTGGAGGACATTTTCCATGTCATCCTCTTCATTTTGAGGAAAGCTGTGCCACAGGGCCCCTGAACACGTATATTGGCATGTTCTGTGTTTTGAACAGTAGCCTACTACAGTAAAGAACTTCAATTGATCAGTTGTGGTAATACTATAGTTGCTATGGTAACACAAGTGTAATATAAACAAATTACCCAGTGCTGTATTATTTTACAATATAGGGTATTTTATACTACAAATCCCTACACTTTACTGTAGTAAAACTACACTTTGTATTATTTTATCTCTTCACTATTGGTAATACTACTGTATTATGAAGCATTCATTAACAAGTCGTAAATAATACTAGCCTAAAACATAAGTATAATACAAGTATACAACAAGTATAATACTCAAAAACACTAGAATTTATTAAAGAATTTACCTTAACCTTTTAGTTTTTTGTGTATTGTTAATAAATAGTAAAGCAAGAAAGAAACCATATCAACATTCTTGGAATAATCCTTCGCTAAGCCTTGCCCTCCTTAGTTACTGTTGCTACTACGCCTGTCAAGCTTTCATGCCTGGCACATCTATTACAGTGTGTATGCGCTGGTGTCAGACATTCCCAAGGATTTAATTAGTCATTTTTGGCAAACAGGTGAGATATCTGAGAAAGCCAGACAAAAGAGGACTGCAGTATACATTACAGGGGTATATTCACAACATAATAGCAACTGATTAGAGAATAATTTTATCAAAATTGAAGCAAGGTTAGTCTAGCCACCTCATACGCTGAACATTCAACAGCATAGTTCATGCACAGCAGGAGAGGTGAAAGTATAAAATAATCTAATAACCTAAGAAACTGATGGATTTGTGCCGAATATTAGCATCATTGACCCATAACAGTGTACAGTACCTATTACTGTCAGCATGTTTGTGTGCTCTTTATCCAGTTTTTATTCAAATTTGCAGTTAAGTGGAAGAAAAAAAATTGAAATGCAAATCAAAGTATAAATAACAGAAGTGAACAAATAGATTTTTCCTACCAGCAAATATTAGTGTATGTATTTATATGCGTTACAATAGCGAGGGTTTAAACTAAGCAGTGCTCACAGGGTTCAACGCTAAGGATTTTTTCTACTGGCCTGATCGGGCCAGTGGTTCTGATTTTTACTTGCCCTGCCCAAATTTTCACTGGCCCCACCAAAAAAAAAAAAAAAGAAGTTAATCGCTATTTGAATGTGCGTGTGTGTGTGTGTATACACACACACACACACACACACAGTTGATTTCAGAATTATTAGTTCCCCTAAATTATTAGCACCCCTGTTTATTTTTTTCCCCAATTTCTATTTAACAGAGAACAGATTTTTTCAGCACATTTCTAAACATAATAGTTTTAATAACTCATCTCTAATAACTGATTTATTTTATCTTTGTCATGATGACTGTAAATAATATTTTACTAGATATTCTTCAAGACACTTCTATACAGCTTAAAGTGACATTTAAAGGCTTCACTAGGGTAATTAGGTTAACTAGGCAGGTTAGGGTAATTAGGCAAGTTATTGTATAATGATGGTTTGTTCTGTAGACAGTCTGAAAAACAATTAGCTTAAGAGGCTAATAAATTTTACCTTGGTTTAAAAAATGTTTTTATTCTAGCCAAAATAAAACAAATAAGATTTTGTTCAGAGGAAAAAATATTATCAGACAAAATATCAACATTTCTTTGCTTTGTTAAACATCATTTAGGAAATATTTTAAAAAGAAAAAACAAAAAACAAAAGGGGGCTAATAAATCTGTATATATATTTACGGTAATTTTTAAAATGTTTAAGGAAAACTATTCAGTTCATCAAGGCTATATTTATAAATGTAAAAAAGGTGTAATTGTTAAATATTTATTAAAATTTTAAATAACTGCTTTGTTATTGTATTTAGTTTCAAATAAAATAGTTACTCCAGACATTATTGATTTTATAACTTTTACCATTAATAAATATAATAATAATTAATATTAGTGATTTCTGAAGGATCATGTGACTGGAGTAATGAAGCTGAAATCTCATCTTTAAAATCACTGGAATAAATGAATAAATTAAATGATAAACTACTTTTGAACAGTTATTTTATAGTGCAACATTTCACAATTTGTATTTATGATGAAATAATTGCAGCCCTGGTGAGCAGAAGAAGCTTATTTTAACATATTTAATCACACTGACCCCAAACGTTTGTGCATTGTGTATAGAATATTTTATAAGTGAAAATGTGCACTTTAATTTAACAACCCACAGACATCGTCACCGAATACAAATCGAGGTCAGACTTTCTCATATATACAGAGCCTCATTTCAATTGTCAGGTTTTGTAGAAATCGATCAATTGAATTAATCAATCTATTAAAGAAACGTTGACTATAATTCTGTATTTTAGGCTTAAATTATAGAGAGACATAGCAGATGAACCGATACTGCATCAGATCAATGTAAATCTTTCTTTCGAGCTGTCAGTGCGGAAATGAACAAAACAACAGGCCTAATACAACATTTTATACGATTAAAATATGGAAAAATTAACAGATAGTAATTTCGGTCAATTTTCCTGACGGATAAACCGAGATCAGGCTGGATAAACAGCTCTCGGTAATATTTCAGCATGCTTTCACTTTCGCATTTACCGGTAAGAATGACATCTGGCCCAGCTCATCATTCTCTCTTCATATAGCCGTATATATGGCTATTACACGATCATAGTACACTGTGATATAGCCTGGGTCGTTAGTTCGTTGCATTGTTTTGTTTTCTCGCTACAATCGATACGCTCAATAGGACAGAGACCGCGTCTCATTCAGGCGATCTTGGACTAATTGATTTGGCGCGGAAGCGAGCGCAACTGCTGGATATATGCCAAAAAAAAACACGCTAACGGGGGAAACGAGACAGATTCCGAAACAAACGTCTATGTGTGAAAGCACCGTAAGATTGTATTTGCACACAATTGACAGACAGTCGCAGCACGCAGCTCTGGCTCGATCTGGCAGGCAAAAAGGCAGCAGCTGGCCCGATCGAGCCAGTAACATTTTGTACACTGGCCCGAATGTCTCGCACGCTGGCCCCGGGCCATCGGGCAGTCCTTATTGTCGAGCCCTGGCTCATAATATCGAGTGGGAAAAAAAGAAAAAGACCGCTGGGAAGCATAACCTGCTTTGTTTTTTTTTTATTTTTTTTTTTTATAAGAAACACAGTTTAGATCTGTTTAGGATAAGAGGAGTGTGAGTTATTGCCACCTATCACTGAATGTGAATATCGAAAACAAAACCAACTTAGCTTAACTCCTTTGCCGCCCCTCACACAGCTTGATCCACGCTGGCATTTCTCCTCTTGGGCTTTGGTTTTGAAAAGGGAAAAAATCCCACCACCCAGTCCAAACTTTTAGGATAGCAGGTGTCAGATTTTCACAATCCAATTGCGCAACGATTTGGCTTGTTTCCCTCGCTCGAAAGCTTGACAGAGCCTCTGCCCGTAGCTACGATTGGTAAGCCGCGATTGGTGGGTGGCGGTTTTTGGGCGTGG